>NW_018744523.1:0-42199 GCF_001683475.1 Chenopodium quinoa
TTAATTCAAAAAGCTTTGTTTGAATGTGTTTGACTTTAATTTGATTCAAATAGCTTTGTTTGAATGTTTTTTACTTTCAGTTGATTTAAATACCTTTTTTGAATGCGTTTGACTTTCATTTGATTCAAATAGCATTTCTTGAATGTGTTTGACTTTTATTTGGTTCAAATAGCTTTGTTTAAATGTGTTTGACTTTCATTTGATTCAATTAGCTTTGCTTGAATGTGGTTAACTTTCAATTGAGTCAATTTGCTTTGTTAAATGCATTTGACTTTCATTTGATTCAAAAACTTTTGTTTGACTGTCATATGATTCAATTAGCCTCGTTGAATGCATTTGACAATCATTTGATTCAAAAAGCATTGTTTTGAATTCTTTAGACTTTTACTTGATTTAATTAGCTTTTTTGAAAGCATTTGACTTTCATATGATTTAATTAGCTTTGTTTGAATGTTTAATACTTTCATTTGAAGCAATTAGCTTTATCTGAATGTGTTTGACTTTCGTTTGATTTAATTATCTTTTTTGAATGCATTTGACTTTCATTTGATTCAGATAGCATTGTTTGAATGTGTTTGCCTTCCATTGGATTTAATTAGCTTTGTTTGAATGTGGTTGACTTTTAATTGATTTTAATTTGATATGTTGAATGCATTTGACTTTCATTTGATTAAAAAAGATTTGTTTGAATGTGTTTGACTTTCATATGATTCAATTAGTATCGTTGAATGCATTTCACAATCATTTGATTCAAAAAGCTATGTTTGAATTTGTTTGACTTTCACTTGATTCAATTAGCTTTTTTGAACTCATTTGACTTTCTTTGGATTCAAAAAGCTTTGTTTGAATGTGTTTGAATTTCACTTGATTTAAATTAGCTTTGTTTGAATGTGGTTAACTATCATTTGATTCAATTAGCTTTGTTTGAATGTGGTTGACTTTCATTTGATTCAATTAGGTTTGTTAGAATGCCATTGACTTTCGTTTGATTCAATTTGCTTTGTTTGAAATGCCATTGACTTTCATTTGATTCCATTAGCTTTGTTGAATGCATATGACTTTCATTTGATTCAAAAAGCTTTGTTTGACTTTGTGTTTGACTCTCATTTGATTCAATTAGCATCGTTGAACGCATTTGACAGTCATTTGATTCAAAAAGCTTTGTTTGAATTACCTAGACTTTCACTTGATTCAATATAGCTTTTTGAATGGATTTAACTTCCATTTGATTTAAAAAGCTTTGTTTAAATGTGTTTGACTTTCACTTGATTTAATTACTTTTTTTTAATTGCATTTGACTTTCAGGTGATTCAAAAAGATTTGTTTGAATGTGCTAGACTTTCATATGATTCAATTAGCATCGTTGAACGGATTTGACAATCATTTGATTCAAAAAGCTTTGTTTGACTTTCACTTGATTTAAATCGCTGTTTTGAATGCATTTGAATTTCATTTGATTGAAAAAGCATTTGTTTGAATGTGGTTTGATTTTCATTTGATGAATTAGCTTTGTTTGAATGTGATTGACTTTTCATTTGAATCAATTAGCTTTGTTTAATGCATTTGACTTTCATTTAATTCAAAAAGCTTTGTTTGAATGTGTTTGACTTTAATTTGATTCAAATAGCTTTGTTTGAATGATTTTGACTTTCACTTTGATTTAAATACCTTTTTTGAATGCGTTTGACTTTCATCTGATTCAAATAGCATTTCTTGAAATGTGTTTGACTTTCATTTGGTTCAAATAGCTTTGTTTAAATGTGTTCGACTTTCATTTGATTCAATTAGCTTTGCTTGAATGTGGTTAACTTTCAATTGAGTCAATTTGCTTTGTTGAATGCATTTGACTTTCATTCGATTCAAAAAGTTTTGTTTGACTGTCATATGATTCAATTAGCCTCGTTGAATGCATTTGACAATCATTTGATTCAAAAAGCTTTGTTTGAATTCTTTGGACTTTTACTTGATTCAATAAGCTTTTTTGAAAGCATTTGACTTTCATATGATTTAATTAGCTTTGTTTTGAATGTTTTTGACTTTCATTTGATGCAATTAGCTTTGTCTGAATGTGTTTGACTTTCGTTTGATTTAATTATCTTTTTTGAATGCATTTGACTTTCATTTGATTCAGATAGCATTGTTTGAATGTGTTTGACTTTCATTTGATTCAAATAGCTTTGTTTGAATGTGTTTGCCTTCCATGGCATTTAATTAGCTTTGTTTGAATGTGGTTGACTTTTAATTGATTCAATTTGATCTCTTGAATGCATTTGACTTTCATTTGATTCAAAAACATTTGTTTGAATGTGTTTGACTTTCATATGATTCAATTAGTATCGTTGAATGCATTTGACAATCATTTGTTTCAAAAAGCTATATTTGAATTTGTTTGACTTTCACTTGATTCAATTAGCTTTTTCGAACTCATTTGACTTTCTTTGGATTCAAAAAGCTTTGTTTGAATGTGTTTGAATTTCACTTGATTTAAATTAGCTTTGTTTGAATGTGGTTAACTTTCATTTGATTCAATTAGCTTTGTTTGAATGTGGTTGACTTTCATTTGATTCAATTAGGTTTGTTAGAATGCCATTGACTTTCGTTTGATTTAATTAGGTTTGTTAGAATGCCATTGACTTTCATTTGATTCAATTAGCTTTGTTGAATGCATATGACTTTCATTTGATTCAAAAAGCTTTGTTTGAATATGTTTGACTCTCATTTGATTCAATTAGCATCGTTGAACGCATTTGACAGTCATTTGATTCAAAAAGCTTTGTTTGAATTACCTAGACTTTCACTTGATTCAATTAGCTTTTTTGAATGGATTTAACTTTCATTTGATTTAAAAAGCTTTGTTTAAATGTGTTTGACTTTCACTTGATTTAATTACTTTTTTTTAATTGCATTTGACTTTCAGTTGATTCAAAAAGATTTGTTTGAATGTGCTTGACTTTCATATGATTCAATTAGCATCGTTGAACGGATTTGACAATCATTTGATTCAAAAAGCTTTGTTTGACTTTCACTTGATTTAAATCGCTATTTTGAATGCATTTGAATTTCATTTGATTGAAAAAGCTTTGTTTGAATGTGTTTGATTTTTATTTGATTAAATTAGCTTTGTTTGAATGTGATTGACTTTCATTTGAATCAATTAGCTTTGTTTAATGCATTTGACTTACATTTAATTCAAAAAGCTTTGTTTGAATGTGTTTGACTTTAATTTGATTCAAATAGCTTTGTTTGAATGATTTGGACTTTCACTTGATTTAAATACCTTTTTTGAATGCGTATGACTTTCATCTGATTCAAATAGCATTTCTTGAATGTGTTTGACTTTCATTTGGTTCAAATAGCTTTGTTTAAATGTGTTTGACTTTCATTTGATTCAATTAGCTTTGCTTGAATGTGGTTAACTTTCAATTGAGTCAATTTGCTTTGTTGAATGCATTGACTTTCATTTGATTCAAAAAGTTTTGTTTGACTGTCATATGATTCAATTAGCCTCGATTAATGCATTAAACAATCATTTGATTAAAAAAGCTTTGTTTGAATTCTTTGGACTTTTACTTGATTCAATTAGCTTTTTTGAAAGCATTTGACTTTCATATGATTTAATTAGCTTTGTTTGAATGTTTTAGACTTTCATTTGATGCAATTAGCTTCGTCTGAATGTGTTTGACTTTCGTTTGATTTAATTATCTTTTTTTGAATGCATTTGACTTTCATTTGATTCAGATAGCATTGTTTGAATGTGTTTAACTTTCATTTGATTCAAATAGCTTTGTTTGAATGTGTTTGCCTTCCATTGGATTTAATTAGCTTTGTTTGAATGTGGTTGACTTTTAATTGATTCAATTTGATCTGTTGAATGCATTTGACTTTCATTTGATTCAAAAAGATTTGTTTGAATGTGTTTGACTTTCATATGATTCAATTAGTATCGTTGAATGCATTTGACAATCATTTGATTCAAAAAGCTATATTTGAATTTGTTTGACTTTCACTTGATTCAATTAGCTTTTTTGAACTCATTTGACTTTCTTTTGATTCAAAAAGCTTTGTTTGAATGTGTTTGAATTTCACTTGATTTAAATTAGCTTTGTTTGAATGTGGTTAACGTTCATTTGATTCAATTAGCTTTGTTTGAATGTGGTTGACTTTCATTTGATTCAATTAGGTTTGTTAGAATGCCATTGACTTTCGTTTGATTTAGTTAGGTTTGTTAGAATGCCATTGACTTTCATTTGATTCAATTAGCTTTGTTGAATGCATATGACTTTCATTTGATTCAAAAAGCTTTGTTTGAATATGTTTGACTCTCATTTGATTCAATTAGCATCGTTGAACGCATTTGACAGTCATTTGATTCAAAAAGCTTTGTTTGAATTACCTAGACTTTCACTTGATTCAATTAGCTTTTTTGAATGGATTTAACTTTCATTTGATTTAAAAAGCTTTGTTTAAATGTGTTTGACTTTCACTTGATTTAATTACTTTTTTTTAATTGCATTTGACTTTCAGTTGATTCAAAAAGATTTGTTTGAATGTGCTTGACTTTCATATGATTCAATTAGCATCGTTGAACGGATTTGACAATCATTTGATTCAAAAAGCTTTGTTTGACTTTCACTTGATTCAAATCGCTATTTTGAATGCATTTGAATTTCATTTGATTGAAAAAGCTTTGTTTGAATGTGTTTGATTTTTATTTGATTAAATTAGCTTTGTTTGAATGTGATTGACTTTAATTTGAATCAATTAGCTTTGTTTAATGCATTTGACTTACATTTAATTCAAAAGCTTTGTTTGAATGTGTTTGACTTTAATTTGATTCAAATAGCTTTGTTTGAATGATTTTGACTTTCACTTGATTTAAATACCTTTTTTGAATGCGTATGACTTTCATCTGATTCAAATAGCATTTCTTGAATGTGTTTGACTTTCATTTGGTTCAAATAGCTTTGTTTAAATGTGTTTGACTTTCATTTGATTCAATTAGCTTTGCTTGAATGTGGTTAACTTTCAATTGAGTCAATTTGCTTTGTTGAATGCATTTGACTTTCATTTGATTCAAAAAGTTTTGTTTGACTGTCATATGATTCAATTAGCCTCGTTTAATGCATTAAACAATCATTTGATTAAAAAAGCTTTGTTTGAATTCTTTGGACTTTTACTTGATTCAATTAGCTTTTTTGAAAGCATTTGACTTTCATATGATTTAATTAGCTTTGTTTGAATGTTTTAGACTTTCATTTGATGCAATTAGCTTCGTCTGAATGTGTTTGACTTTCGTTTGATTTAATTATCTTTTTTGAATGCATTTGACTTTCATTTGATTCAGATAGCATTGTTTGAATGTGTTTGACTTTCATTTGATTCAAATAGCTTTGTTTGAATGTGTTTGCCTTCCATTGGATTTAATTAGCTTTGTTTGAATGTGGTTGACTTTTAATTGATTCAATTTGATCTGTTGAATGCATTTGACTTTCATTTGATTCAAAAAGATTTGTTTGAATGTGTTTGACTTTCATATGATTCAATTAGTATCGTTGAATGCATTTGACAATCATTTGATTCAAAAAGCTATATTTGAATTTGTTTGACTTTCACTTGATTCAATTAGCTTTTTTAAACTCATTTGACTGTCTTTGGATTCAAAAAGCTTTGTTTGAATGTGTTTGAATTTCACTTGATTTAAATTAGCTTTGTTTGAATGTGGTTTACTTTCATTTGATTCAATTAGCTTTGTTTGAATGTGGTTGACTTTTATTTGATTTAATTAGGTTTGTTAGAATGCCATTGACTTTCGTTTGATTCAATTAGGTTTGTTAGAATGCCATTTGACTTTCATTTGATTCAAAAAGATTTGTTTGAATGTGTTTGACTTTCATATGATTCAATTAGTATCGTTGAATGCATTTGACAATCATTTGATTCAAAAAGCTATGTTTGAATTTGTTTGACTTTCACTTGATTCAATTAGCTTTTTTGAAATCATTTGACTTTCTTTTGATTCAAAAAGCTTTGTTTGAATGTGTTTGATTTTCACTTGATTTAATATGCTTTGTTTGAATGTGGTTAACTTTCATTTGATTCAATTAGCTTTGTTTGAATGTGGTTGACTTTCATTTGATTCAATTAGGTTTGTTAGAATGCCATTGACTTTCGTTTGATTTAATTAGGTTTGTTAGAATGCCATTGACTTTCATTTGATTCAATTAGCTTTGTTGAATGCATATGACTTTCATTTGATTCAAAAAGCTTTGTTTGAATGTGTTTGACTCTCATTTGATTCAATTAGCATTGTTGAACGCATTTGACAGTCATTTGATTCAAAAAGCTTTGTTTGAATTACCTAGACTTTCACTTGATTCAATTAGCTTTTTTGAATGGATTTAACTTTCATTTGATTTAAAAGCTTTGTTTAAATGTGTTTGACTTTCACTTGATTTAATTACTTTTTTTTAATTGCATTTGACTTTCAGTAGATTCAAAAAGATTTGTTTGAATGTGCTTGACTTTCATATGATTCAATTAGCATCGTTGAACGGATTTGACAATCATTTGATTTAAAAAGCTTTGTTTGACTTTCACTTGATTCAAATCGCTATTTTGAATGCATTTGAATTTCATTTGATTGAAAAAGCTTTGTTTGAATGTGTTTGATTTTTATTTGATTAAATTAGCTTTGTTTGAATGTGATTGACTTTCATTTGAATCAATTAGCTTTGTTTAATGCATTTGACTTTCATTTAATTCAAAAAGCTTTGTTTGAATGTGTTTGACTTTAATTTGATTCAAATAGCTTTGTTTGAATGATTTTGACTTTCACTTGATTTAAATACCTTTTTTGAATGCGTATGACTTTCATCTGATTCAAATAGCATTTCTTGAATGTGTTTGACTTTCATTTGGTTCAAATAGCTTTGTTTAAATGTGTTTGACTTTCATTTGATTCAATTAGCTTTGCTTGAATGTGGTTCAATTGAGTCAATTTGCTTTGTTGAATGCATTTGACTTTCATTTGATTCAAAAAGTTTTGTTTGACTGTCATATGATTCAATTAGCCTCGTTGAATGCATTTAACAATCATTTGATTAAAAAAGCTTTGTTTGAATTCTTTGGACTTTTAATTGATTCAATTAGCTTTATTGAAAGCATTTGACTTTCATATGATTTAATTAGCTTTGTTTGAATGTTTTTGACTTTCATTTTATGCAATTAGCTTTGTCTGGATGTGTTTGACTTTCGTTTGATTTAATTATCTTTTTTGAATGCATTTGACTTTCATTTGATTCAGATAGCATTGTTTGAATGTGTTTGACTTTCATTTTATTCAAATAGCTTTGTTTGAATGTGTTTGCCTTCCATTGGATTTAATTAGCTTTGTTTGAATGTGGTTGACTTTTAATTGATTCAATTTGATCTGTTGAATGCATTTGACTTTCATTTGATTCAAAAAGATTTGTTTGAATGTGTTTGACTTTCATATGATTCAATTAGTATCGTTGAATGCATTTGACAATCATTTGATTCAAAAAGCTATGTTTGAATTTGTTTGACTTTCTGTTGTATATTTGGAGTAACACTCGAAATACACAAGGGATAAACCAAGGGATAGATAAGGCTAAAGAACCAAAGGCTTCTTAGATAAAGTCACACCACTAAGAAACGTTTTGGATTCCTAAGATCACAAGCCAACTAGTAACCTAAACTAGCTAACTAAGCAAAGGAAACGAAATTCCAAATCCAAGAATTTCAGGTTTTTGTTTCTAATCCAAGAAACGAATGTAAGACAAGTTTTTTTTGTTTTAATAATCTGATTTTTTCATTCACATTTGCTTGCTATTTATAGTAAACAAGCATCCTTAAGTACAAGCTAACTTAAGTGGCTGTTCAGCTCACTTGTTACACGCCTAAGCTAAAGCTAAGTACAAATCAGCTTTTGTTGTCTAGATACATTAATAAAAGAAGCCTTATTTAACTAGATACATCAAAGAAAAAATGGTGGCTTATAACCTCCAAATTAAGGCTGAAATAAAATCAGAATTAAGAGAGTGTAACTCCCCTTAATTCACGCCCATCCAAGCAGCAAGTTGGAGATGTATTTCCTCCAATTTTCACGCCCAAATTCAAACAGCAAAGAAGTGTAACTCCTCCTTGGTTCAAGCCTTGAAATTAGCTTGAATGTATGTGGACAAGGGTGTACTTGGACGCCCTTTAGTTGCTCCAAAAGCTGACTGAATTAAACAGCCAATTGAAGGCTGAAATTAAGGCTTAAGATGCTCCAATGTTGACTGATATCAACGACCACTTGAAGGCTGAAGTTAAGGCTTGTAATGGCTTGTAATTCCTCTTTGAAAACTGATTGTAACTCCCAAGTCAAAGCTTTGAAATTCCTTGTAAAAGAATTTCGGATTCCAAGCTTAAATGGCTGCCATATTGATGTATCTTTGTACTTGTACTTTTGTGTGAATGTGACAATAGTTTTCGAACTAAAATCAGATAAAAAGAACTAAGAAAAAATATAACTAATTTGAAAACTTAAAATAATTAAAGTTTACAATTTATTCAAAGCATAAAAAGAACTAAAATAAACTAGTTAATAAGAACAACAAGAAATTCAAGGGGTTGAATATCTTGCTGCCCAAGGATAGAATGCATAGCACCAATACATGATGCTACGTCTTGAACCAAAGAAATGTCCATAACCAAGTTGTTAGGCTTGGCTACAACATTCCCCCCTTCTTGAAAAGAGTTTGCCCTCAAACTCGGCAACTCCTCAAACTCATCATACTAAGGTGATAAATCAGCCACATTAAAGGTGCTAGAAACACCATAATCTCCGGGCAACTCAACTTTGTAAGCATTATCATTCACTTTTTCAACAATAGCAAATGGACCATCACTACGAGGACTAACCTTGGACCGCCTTTTGGAAGGAAATCTTTCCTTTCGAAGATGAATCCAAACTAAGTCACCGGGCTGAAAACGGACCTCCTTTCTTGTCTTGTCATAGTATGCCTTTGTCTTTGCATTAGCTTTTTCAATTTTGGAACGAACTTGCTCATGCATAGACTTGATTTCTTTTGCGCGCACCTCGGCATCATTGTTGAACTTGTTTGGTGAGGGAATGGGAGTGAGATCAATAGGAGTGCACGGATTGAATCCATACACCACTTCAAAAGGACTCAAACCTGTTGTCTTGCTAGGCACACGATTGTAAGCAAACTCCGCATGAGGAATCATCTCTTCCCATTGCTTGGGACGTTTAGTAGCCAAAGACCGCAGCAAGGATCCCAAAGTTCTATGTCACTTCGGTTTGACCATCTGTTTGAGGATGACTTGAAGTGCTAAAGTTCAATTTCGTGCCCATCTTCCTCCATAATGTAAGCCAAAAATGACTTAGAAATTTTGGATCACGATCACTCACCATGGATTTAGGTACACCATGCAAACGAACAATCTCGTTGAAAAACAAGTTAGCAACATGAGTAGCATCATAAGTTGAATGACAAGCAATAAAATGAGCCATTTTAGAAAATCGATCCACAACAACCATTATAGAATCTTTCTTTCGTTGGGTGATAAGAAGTCCCACAACGAAATCAAGACTAATATCCTCCCATGGTGCTTGTGGAATAGGTAAGGGCAAAACATAGCCTTGTGGTAGACTATGACTCTATGCCTTTTGACATATCACACATCTCTTCACAATGAACTCCACATCACGGACCAACCTAGGCCAATGAAAGTATTCTTGGACAAGAAGAGTAGTTTTCTCTATGCCAAAGTGTCCCGCCATTCCTCCTTCATGAAACTCTTTGATAAGAGATTCTCTTAGGCTTGATCTTGGAATGCACAACCTGTTTCCTTTGAACAAATAGCCATCTAAAATGTAATAATCTTTGTAAGCATGATTAGAACATTTTAAAAATAAATCACCAAAGTCATGATCATTTTTGTAACTTGCTTTCACATCTTCAACGCTAATCACCCTTGCTTTGAAAGAATTCAAGAGTGTGTATCTCCTTGAAAGCGCATCAGCTCCTTTGTTCATGGCGCCTCTCCTATGCTTGATCACAAAATGAAAAGCTTGCAAATACTCCACCCATTTGGCATGGCGAGGTTGGAGTTTTTGTTGGCTTTGAAGATATTTGAGGGCTTCATGATCTGAATGAAGGATGAACTCCTTGGAAATGAGGTAATGTCTCCAATGGTCCAAAGCACGAACAAGCGCAAAGAACTCCTTATCATAGGTGCTATACTTCCGTTGTGCTTCATTGAGTTTTTCACTAAAGTAGGCAAGAGGACGCCCAACTTGTGACAAGACAGCACCAATACCAACTCCACTAGCATCACATTCAACTTCAAAAACTTCATCAAAGTTAGGCAAAGAAAGAATAGGTGCACTAGTAAGTTGATGTTTTATCTCATCAAAGGCCTTTTGAGCCTTATCATTCCAAACTAACTTCTGGTTTTTAGTTAGCTCCGTGATAGGTGCCATGAGGGTACTAAAATTCCGCACAAATCTTCTATAGAAAGAAGCAAGTCCATGAAAGCTTCGAACTTGTTGCATGGTTTGTGGCGTGGGCCACTCACGAATTGCAGCAACTTTCTTTTCATCAACTTCAATGCCTTGTGATGAGACTTTAAAGCCAAGAAAAATAACTTGGGAAGTGAAGAAATGACACTTCTCTAAGTTACCATACATTTTCTCACGTTCAAGGGCTTCAAAAACCTGTTGCAAGTGCATAGAATGCTCTTTTTCCTCCCTACTATACACCAAAATATCATCAAAATAAACTACAACAAATTTACCCATGAAAGGTTGCATAACCTGATTCATAAGGCGCATAAATGTAGATGGTGCATTAGACAAACCAAATGGCATCACAAGCCACTCATAGAGGCCCTCCTTTGTCTTGAAAGCGGTTTTCCATTCATCTCCTTCGAAAATTCGAATTTGATGATAGCCACTTCTCAAATCAATTTTAGAGAACACTTTAGAACCATGCAAATCATCAAGTAAATCATTCAACCTTGGAATAGGAAACCGGTACTTGATAGTGATTTTATTGATTGACCTACTATCAACACACATTCTCCATTCTCCATTCTTCTTAGGCACAATCAAAGTAGGACAAGCACATGGACTAAGAGACTTACGAATAAGACCCTTGGACAGTAATTCTTCCACTTGCCTCCTAATCTCTTCGGTTTCTTTTGGAGTGGTTCTATAGGCTGGTTTGTTTGGGAGCATTGATCCGGGAACAAGATCAATTTTGTGTTGTATGTCACGTTTTAGGGGTAGGCCATGGGGAATGTCTTCGGGGAAAACATGGGAAAAGGTTTTGAGAAGAGGGGTGAGGAGTGGGTGTGGTTCTTTTTGTGTCGGTTGGGAAGGGGTATCAAGTTGGCTTAAAATGAATTGTTTGTGAGCTTTATACTCATGCAATTCTGACTTTATGAGAGTGGTAAGGGAAGTGGGGGGTGTGGATATGGGGTGGCCGTTTTTTAGGTTTAGAGGGGTAAGGAGTATTTTCTGTCCATCCTTAGTGAAGGAATGTGTGTTTTTATACCCATCATGAATCACACGCCTATCAAATAGCCAAGGTCTACCAAGTAAAATATGACATGCATCCATAGGTATAACATCACACCATAATTCTTCCTCATAAGTTTTACCAATGCTAAATGATAACAAGGCTTGTTGTGTTACTTGAATCCCTTTACCATGATTTAGCCATTGAATCACATAAGGTTTAGGGTGAGGGACGGTTTTTATTTTCAGTTTGTCTATCATTACTTGTGAAGCTACATTGGTACAACTACCTCCATCAATAATCAAGGTACATACCTTACTACCAATGGTGCAACGAGTGTGAAAGATTGCCTCACGTTGCAAACTCCCTGCTTTGCCAATCATATTGCTTAGTGTACGTCGAACCACCAAGCATTCTCCTTCATCGGGTCCAAGACACGCATAATCATCATGCTCCTCAAGGTTGCTGTCCACTTCAATTTCTAATTCGTCCTCCTCTTCATGCTCAATCAAAGTGACAATCCTTTTATTTGGACAATCACTAGCCAAATGTCCAAGGCCTTGACACCGAAAACATCTTCTTGGGGCTGGTTTTGGGTTGGAATTTTGGGTGTTTTGTGAAGGTGGTTTAGAAGTAGGCTGATTGGATGTGGGTTTGAAAGGTGGGAAATTTGATGTTTGCTTTTTTTGGGGAAATGAGGTTTGAGATGCAAAACGTGATGATTCACTTTTGCCTCTTGCTTTTTGTTGCTGCTCAATCTTATGTGCTAAGATAATGAGCTCTTCAAGGGTGGTGTAAGGGTGTAGTTCGGCCACATTGGCTATTTTTGGGTCAAGTCCTCCCAAAAAGCGCACCAATGTTTGAGGTTCATCTTCCTCTACTTCACATTTCATGACAAATCCTTCAAATTCCCTAGCATATTCTTCTACTGATTTTGTACCTTGTTTGAGGTTGTGGAACTTGGAAAAGTTTTCTTGCACATAGTATGTGGGAAGAAACTTTTGTTTCGGCATCTTTTTCATCTTGGTCCACGATCTCACTTTCTCTTTGTCTTGCCTTTCCCTTTTGGCACACACACTAGCCCACCAAGTTGAGGCATATTTTCTTAACTTCAAGGCTACAATCTTCACCTTTTTTTCTTCCGGTGTTTGCTTGTAATCAAACACTCTCTCCACCGTTCTAAGCCATTCTACAAACTCATCAGCATCGAGTTTGCCATCATACTCCGGGATGTCAGCCTTAATGTCATTATTAGGCCGTGACCTTTCTCTTTCATGAAAAGGTCTATCATTGTGATTGAAATTAGATTCACTCACTTCTTCATCACTATGATTGGGTGAACCCTCTTTTTGATGGCGCAACTTAGTAGAAAGATCTTTTAACTGACCTTGCAAATATTGCATTCGTTGCTCCATATCTTCTTTCTCTTGTGCAACCTTATTGACATATTCTTGCCAATTAGGGGGTGGGATGTCGGACATGGTTTGTGTTTGGGTATGTGTTTGGGGTATGTGTTTGGGTATTTGTTTGCTAGATCCCCCTCCTTCTAGCGCCAAATGTTGTATATTTGGAGTAACACTCGAAATACACAAGGGATAAACCAAGGGATAGATAAGGCTAAAGAACCAAAGGCTTCTTAGATAAAGTCACACCACTAAGAAACGTTTTGGATTCCTAAGATCACAAGCCAACTAGTAACCTAAACTAGCTAACTAAGCAAAGGAAACGAAATTCCAAATCCAAGAATTTCAGGTTTTTGTTTCTAATCCAAGAAACGAATGTAAGACAAGTTTTTTTGTTTTAATAATCTGATTTTTTCATTCACATTTGCTTGCTATTTATAGTAAACAAGCATCCTTAAGTACAAGCTAACTTAAGTGGCTGTTCAGCTCACTTGTTACACGCCTAAGCTAAAGCTAAGTACAAATCAGCTTTTGTTGTCTAGATACATTAATAAAAGAAGCCTTATTTAACTAGATACATCAAAGAGAAAATGGTGGCTTATAACCTCCAAATTAAGGCTGAAATAAAATCAGAATTAAGAGAGTGTAACTCCCCTTAATTCACGCCCATCCAAGAAGCAAGTTGGAGATGTATTTCCTCCAATTTTCACGCCCAAATTCAAACAGCAAAGAAGTGTAACTCCTCCTTGGTTCAAGCCTTGAAATTAGCTTGAATGTATGTGGACAAGGGTGTACTTGGACGCCCTTTAGTTGTTCCAAAAGCTGACTGAATTAAACAGCCAATTGAAGGCTTAAATTAAGGCTTAAGATGCTCCAATGTTGACTGATATCAACGGCCACTTGAAGACTGAAGTTAAGGCTTGTAATGGCTTGTAATTCTCCTTTGAAAACTGATTGTAACTCCCAAGTCAAAGCTTTGAAATTCCTTGTAAAAGAATTTCGGATTCCAAGCTTAAATGGCTGCCATATTGATGTATCTTTGTACTTGTACTTTTGTGTGAATGTGACAATAGTTTTCGAACTAAAATCAGATAAAAAGAACTAAGAAACAAATATAACTAATTTGCAAACTTAAAATGACTAAAGTTTACAATTTATTCAAAGCATAAAAAGAACTAAAATAAACTAGTTAATAAGAACAACAAGAAATTCAAGGGGTTGAATATCTTGCTGCCCAAGGATAGAATGCATAGCACCAATACATGATGCTACGTCTTGAACCAAAGAAATGTCCATAACCAAGTTGTTAGGCTTGGCTACAACACTTTCACTTGATTCAATTAGCTTTTTTGAACTCATTTGACTTTCTTTGGATTCAAAAAGCTTTGTTTGAATGTGTTTGAATTTCACTTGATTTAAATTAGCTTTGTTTGAATGTGGTTAAATTTCATTTGATTCAATTAGCTTTGTTTGAATGTGGTTGACTTTAATTTGATTTAATTAGGTTTGTTAGAATGCCATTGACATTCTTTTGATACAATTAGGTTTGTTAGAATGCCATTGACTTTCATTTGATTCAATTAGCTTTGTTGAATGCATATGACTTTCATTTGATTCAAAAAGCTTTGTTTGAATGTGTTTGACTTTCATTTGATTCAATTAGCATCGTTGAACACATTTGACAGTCATTTGATTTAAAAAGCTTTGTTTGAATTACCTAGACTTTCACCTGATTCAATTAGCTTTTTTGAATGCATTTAACTTTCATTTGATTTAAAAAGCTTTGTTTAAATGTAATTGACTTTCACTTGATTTAATTACTTTTTTTTAATTGCATTTGACTTTCAGTTGATTCAAAAAGATTTGTTTGAATGTGCTTGACTTTCATACAATTCAATTAGCATCGTTGAACGGATTTGACAATCATTTGATTCAAAAAGCTTTGTTTGACTTTCACTTGATTCAAATCGCTATTTTGAATGCATTTGAATTTCATTTGATTGAAAAAACTTTGTTTGAATGTGTTTGATTTTCATTTGATTAAATTAGCTTTGTTTGAATGTGATTGACTTTCATTTGAATCAATTAGCTTTGTTTAATGCATTTGACTTTCATTTAATTCAAAAAGCTTTGTTTGAATGTGTTTGACTTTAATTTGATTCAAATAGCTTTGTTTGAATGTGTTTGCCTTCCATTGGATTTAATTTGCTTTGTTTGAATGTGGTTGACTTTTAATTGATTCAATTTGATATGTTGAATGCATTTGACTTTCATTTGATTCAAAAAGATTTGTTTGAATGTGTTTGACTTTCATATGATTCAATTAGTATCGTTGAATGCATTTGACAATCATTTGATTCAAAAAGCTATGTTTGAATTTGTTTGACTTTCACTTGATTCAATTATCTTTTTTGAACTCATTTGACTTTCTTTGGATTAAAAAAGCTTTGTTTGAATGTGTTTGAATTTCACTTGATTTAAATTAGCTTTGTTTGAATGTGGTTAACTTTCATTTGATTCAATTAGCTTTGTTTGAATGTGGTTGACTTTCATTTGATTCAATTAGGTTTGGTTAGAATGTCATTGACTTTTGTTTGATTCAATTTGCTTTGTTTGAATGCCATTGACTTTCATTTGATTCAATTACCTTTGTTGAATGCATATGACTTTCATTTGATTCAAAAAGCTTTGTTTGAATGTGTGACTTTCATTTGATTCAATTAGCATCGTTGAACACATTTGACAGTCATTTGATTCAAAAAGCTTTGTTTGAATTACCTAGACTTTCACTTGATTCAATTAGCGTTTTTTGAATGCATTTAACTTTCATTTGATTTAAAAAGCTTTGTTTAAATGTAATTGAAATTCACTTGATTTAATTACTTTTTTTTAATTGCATTTGACTTTCAGTTGATTCAAAAAGATTTGTTTGAATGTGCTTGACTTTCATATGATTCAATTAGCATCGTTGAACGGATTTGACAATCATTTGATTCAAAAAGCTTTGTTTGACTTTCACTTGATTTAAATCGCTATTTTGAATGCATTTGAATTTCATTTGATTGAAAAAGCTTTGTTTGAATGTGTTTGATTTTCATTTGATTAAATTAGCTTTGTTTGAATGTGATTGACTTTCATTTGAATCAATTAGCTTTGTTTAATGCATTTGACTTTCATTTAATTCAAAAAGCTTTGTTTGAATGTGTTTGACTTTAATTTGATTCAAATAGCTTTGTTTGAATGATTTTGACTTTCACTTGATTAAAATACCTTTTTTGAATGCGTTTGACTTTCATTTGATTCAAATAGCATTTGTTGAATGTGTTTGACTTTCATTTGGTTTAAATAGCTTTGTTTAAATGTGTTTGACTTTCATTTGTTCAATTAGCTTTGCTTGAATGTGGTTAACTTTCAATTGAGTCAATTTGCTTTGTTGAATGCATTTGACTTTCATTTGATTCAAAAAGTTTTGTTTGACTGTCTTATGATACAATTAGCCTCGTTGAATGCATTTGACAATCATTTGACTCAAAAAGCTTTGTTTGAATTCTTTGGAGTTTTACTTGATTCAATTAGCTTTTTTGAAAGCATTTGACTTTCATATGATTTAATTAGCTTTGTTTGAATGTTTTTGACTTTCATTTGATGCAATTAGCTTTGTCTGAATGTGTTTGACTTTCGTTTGATTTAATTATCTTTTTTGAATACATTTGACTTTCATTTGATTCAGATAGCATTGTTTGAATGTGTTTGACTTTCATTTGATTCAAATAGCTTTGTTTGAATGTGTTTGCCTTCCATTAGATTTAATTAGCTTTGTTTGAATGTGGTTGACTTTTAATTGATTCAATTTGATCTGTTGAATGCATTTGACTTTCATTTGATTCAAAAAGATTTGTTTGAATTCTTTGGACTTTTACTTGATTCAATTAGTATCGTTGAATGCATTTGACAATCATTTGATTCAAAAAGCTATGTTTGAATTTGTTTGACTTTCACTTGATTCAATTAGCTTTTTAGAAATCATTTGACTTTCTTTTGATTCAAAAAGCTTTGTTTGAATGTGTTTGATTTTCACTTGATTTAATTAGCTTTGTTTGAATGTGGTTAACTTTCATTTGATTCAATTAACTTTGTTTGAATGTTTTTGACTTTCATTTGATTCAATTAGGTTTGTTAGAATGCCATTGACTTTCATTTGATTCAATTAGGTTTGTTAGAATGCCATTGACTTTCATTTGATTCAATTAGGTTTGTTAGAATGCCATTGACTTTCATTTGATTCAATTAGCTTTGTAAGAATGCCATTGACTTTCATTATATTCAATTAGCTTTGTTGAATGCATATTACTTTCATTTGATTCAAAAAGCTTTGTTTGAATGTGTTTGACTTTCATTTGATTCAATTAGCATCGTTGAACGCATTTAACGGTCATTTTATTCAAAAAAGCTTTGTTTGAATTACTTAGACTTTCACTTGATTCAATTAGCTTTTTTGAATGCATTTAACTTTTATTTGATTCAAAAAGCTTTGTTCGAATGTGTTTGACTTTCATTTGATTCAATTAGCTTTGTGGGAATGCACTTAACAATCACTTAATTAAATAAACTTTGTTTGAATGTGTTTGACTTTCACTTGATTCAATTAGCTTTTTTGAATGCATTTAACTTTTATTTGATTCAAAAAACTTTGTTCGAATGTGTTTGACTTTCATTTGATTCAATTAGCTTTTTGAGAATGCACTTGACAATCACTTAATTAAAAAAGCTTTGTTTGAATGTGTTTGACTTTCACTTGATTAAATTAGCTTTTTTGAATGCATTAACTTTTATTTACTTAAAAATGCCTTGTCCGAATGTGTTTGACTTTCATTTGATGCAATTAGCTTTGTTTGAATGTGTTTGACTTTCATTTGATTCAATAAGCTATGTTGAATGCATTTAACTTTCATTTGATTTAAAAAGCTTTGTTTAAATGTGTTTGACTTTCACTTGATATAATTACTTTTTTTTTAATTGCATTTGACTTTCAAATGATTCAAAAAGATTTGTTTGAATGTGCTTGACTTTCATATGATTCAATTAGCATCGTTGAATGGATTTGACAATCATTTGATTCAAAAAGCTTTGTTTGACTTTCAGTTGATTCAAATCGCTATTTTGAATGCATTTGAATTTCACTTGATTGAAAAATCTTTGTTTGAATGTGTTTGATTTTCATTTGATTAAATTAGCTTTGTTTGAATGTGATTGACTTTCATTTGAATCAATTATCTTTGTTTAATGCATTTGACTTTCATTTAATTCAAAAAGCTTTGTTTGAATGTGTTTGACTTTAATTTGATTCAAATAGCTTTGTTTGAATGATTTTGACTTTCACTTTATTTAAATACCTTTTTCGAATGCGTTTGAGTTTCATTTGATTCAAATAGCATTTCTTGAATGTGTTTGACTTTCATATGGTTCAAATAGCTTTGTTTAAATGTGTTTGACTTTCATTTGATTCAATTAGCTTTGCTTGAATGTGGTTAACTTTCAATTGAGTCAATTTGCTTTGTTGAATGCATTTGACTTTCATTTGATTCAAAAAGTTTTGTTTGACTGTCATATGATTCAATTAGCCTCGTTGAATGCATTTGACAATCATTTGATTCAAAAAGCATTGTTCGAATTCTTTGGACTTTTACTTGATTCAATTAGCTTTTTTGAAAGCAATTGACTTTCATATGATTTAATTAGCTTTGTTGGAATGTTTTTGACTTTCATTTAATGCAATTAGCTTTGTCTAAATGTGTTTCACTTTCGTTTGATTTAATTATCTTTTTCGAATGCATTTGACTTTCATTTGATTCAGATAGCATTGTTTGAATGTGTTTGACTTTCATTTGATTCAAATTGCTTCGTTCGAATGTGTTTGCCTTCCATTGGATTTAATTAGCTTTATTTGAATGTGGTTGACTTTTAATTGATTCAATTTGATCTGTTGAATGCATTTGACTTTCATTTGATTCAAAAAGCTTTGTTTGAATTCTTTGGACTTTTACTTGATTCAATTAGTTTCGTTGAATGCATTTGACAATCATTTGATTCAAAAAGCTATGTTTGAATTTGTTTGACTTTCACTTGATTCAATTAGCGTTTTTGAAATCATTTGACTTTCTTTTGATTCAAAAAGCTTTGTTTGAATGTGTTTGATTTTCACTTGATTTAATTTAGCTTTGTTTGAATGTGGTTAACTTTCATTTGATTCAATTAGCTTTGTTTGAATGTGGTTGACTTTCATTTGATTCAATTAGGTTTGTTAGAATGCCATTGACTTTCATTTGATTCAATTAGGTTTGTTAGAATGCCATTGACTTTCATTTGATTCAATTAGCTTTGTAAGAATGCCATTGACTTTCATTTGATTCAATTAGCTTTGTTGAATGCATATTACTTTCATTTGATTCAAAAAGCTTTGCTTGAATGTGTTTGACTTTCATTTGATTCAATTAGCATCGTTGAACGCATTTAACGGTCATTTTATTCAAAAAGCTTTGTTTGAATTACTTAGACTTTCACTTGATTCAATTAGCTTTTTTGCATGCATTTAACTTTTTTTTGATTCAAAAAGCTTTGTTCGAATGTGTTTGACTTTCATTTGATTCAATTAGCTTTGTGGGAATGCACTTGACAATCACTTAATTAAATAAACTTTGTTTGAATGTGTTTGACTTTCACTTGATTCAATTAGCTTTTTTGAATGCATTTAACTTTTATTTGATTCAAAAAACTTTGTTCGAATGTGTTTGACTTTCATTTGATTCAATTAGCTTTGTGGGAATGCACTTGACAATCACTTAATTAAAAAAGCTTTGTTTGAATGTGTTTGACTTTCACTTGATTAAATTAGCTTTTTTGAATGCATTTAACTTTTATTTACTTAAAAAAGCCTTGTCCGAATGTGTTTGACTTTCATTTGATGCAATTAGCTTTGTTTGAATATATTTGACTTTCATTTGATTCAATAAGCTTTGTTGAATGCATTTAACTTTCATTTGATTTAAAAAGCATTGTTTAAATGTGTTTGACTTTCACTTGATTTAATTACTTTTTTTTAATTGCATTTGACTTTCAGTTGATTCAAAAAGATTTGTTTGAATGTGTTTGACTTTCATATGATTCAATTAGCATCGTTGAACGGATTTGACAATCATCTGATTCTAAAAGCTTTGTTTGACTTTCAGTTGATTTAAATCGCTATTTTGAATGCATTTGAATTTCACTTGATTGAAAAATCTTTATTTGAATGTGTTTGATTTTCATTTGATTAAATTAGCTTTGTTTGAATGTGATTGACTTTCATTTGAATCAATTATCTTTGTTTAATGCATTTGAAATTCATTTAATTCAAAAAGCTTTATTTGAATGTGTTTGACTTTAATTTGATTCAAATAGCTTTGTTTGAATGATTTTGAATTTCACTTGATTTAAATACCTTTTTTGAATGCGTTTGACTTTCATTTCATTCAAATAGCATTTCTTGAATGTGTTTGACTTTCATTTGGTTAAAATAGCTTTGTTTAAATGTGTTTGACTTTCATTTGATTCAATTAGCTTTGTTTGAATGTGTTTGACTTTCGTTTGATTTAATTATCTTTTTTGAATGCATTTGACTTTCATTTGATTCAGATAGCATTGTTTGAATGTGTTTGACTTTCATTTTATTCAAATATCTTTGTTTGAATGTGTTTTCCTTCCATTGGATTTAATTAGCTTTGTTTGAATGTGGTTGACTTTTAATTGATTCAATTTGATCTGTTGAATGCATTTGACTTTCATTTGATTCAAAAAGATTTGTTTGAATGTGTTTGACTTTCATATGATTCAATTAGTATCGTTGAATGCATTTGACAATCATTTGATTCAAAAAGCTATGTTTGAATTTGTTTGACTTTCACTTGATTCAATTAGCTTTTTTGAAATCATTTGACTTTCTTTTGATTCAAAAAGCTTTGTTTGAATGTGTTTGATTTTCACTTGATTTAATTAGCTTTGTTTGAATGTGGTTAACTTTCATTTGATTCAATTACCTTTGTTTGAATGTGGTTGACTTTCATTTGATTCAATTAGGTTTGTTAGAATGCCATTGACTTTCATTTGATTCAATTAGCTATGTTGAATGCATATGACTTTCATTTGATTCAAAAAGCTTTGTTTGAATGTGTTTGACTTTCATTTGATTCAATTAGCATTGTTCAACGCATTTGACAATCATTTGATTCAAAAAGCTTTGTTTGAATTACCTAGACTTTCACTTGATTCAATTAGCTTTTTTGAATGCATTTAACTTT
Organism: Chenopodium quinoa; assembly: GCF_001683475.1. Classification (NCBI taxonomy): domain Eukaryota; kingdom Viridiplantae; phylum Streptophyta; class Magnoliopsida; order Caryophyllales; family Amaranthaceae; genus Chenopodium; species Chenopodium quinoa. Next base: position 21,286 of record NW_018744523.1, read on the forward strand.
CATTTGATTTAAAAAGCTTTGTTTAAATGTAATTGACTTTAACTTGATTTAATTACTTTTTTTAATTGAATTTGACTTTCAGTTGATTCAAAAAGATTTGTTTGAATGTGCTTGACTTTCATATGATTCAATTAGCATCGTTGAATGGATTTGACAATCATTTGATTCAAAAAGCTTTGTTTGACTTTCACTTGATTCAAATCGCTATTTCGAATGCATTTGAATTTCATTTGATTGTAAAAGCTTTGTTTGAATGTGTTTGATTTTCATTCGATTAAATTAGCTTTGTTTGAATGTGATTGACTTTCATTTGAATCAATTAGCTTTGTTTAATGCATTTGACTTTCATTTAATTCAAAAAGCTTTGTTTGAATGTGTTTGACTTTAATTTGATTCAAATAGCTTTGTTTGAATGATTTTGACTTTCACTTGATTTAAATACCTTTTTTGAATGCGTTTGACTTTCATTTGATTCAAATAGCATTTCTTGAATGTGTTTGACTTTCATTTGGTTCAAATAGCTTTGTTTAAATGTGTTTGACTTTCATTTGATTCAATTAGCTTTGCTTGAATGTGGTTAACTTTCAATTGAGTCAATTTGCTTTGTTGAATGCATTTGACTTTCTTTTGATTCAAAAAGTTTTGTTTGACTATCATATGATTCAATTAGCCTCGTTGAATGCATTTGACAATCATTTGATTCAAAAAGCTTGGTTTTAGTTCTTTGGACTTTTACTTGATTCAATTAGCTTTTTTGAAAGCACTTGACTTTCATATGATTTAATTAGCTTTGTTTGTATGTTTTTGACTTTTATTTGATGCAATTAGCTTTGTCTGAATGTGTTTGACTTTCGTTTGATTTAATTATCTTTTTTGAATGCATTTGACTTTCATTTGATTCAGATAGCATTGTTTGAATGTGTTTGACTTTCATTTGATTCAAATAGCTTTGTTTGAATGTGTTTGCCTTCCATTGGATTTAATTAGCTTTGTTTGAATGTGGTTGACTTTTAATTGATTCAATTTGATCTTTTGAATGCATTTGACTTTCATTTGATTCAAATAGATTTGTTTGAATGTGTTTGACTTTCATATGATTCAGTTAGTATCGTTGAATGCATTTGACAATCATTTGATTTAAAACGCTATGTTTGAATTTGTTTGACTTTCACTTGATTCAATTAGTTTTTTTGAACTCATTTGACTTTCTTTGGATTCAAAAAGCTTTGTTTGAATGTGTTTGTATTTCACTTGATTTAAATTAGCTTTGTTTGAATGTGGTTAACTTTCATTTGATTCAATTAGCTTTGTTTGAATGTGGTTGACTTTCATTTGATTCAATTAGGTTTGTTAGAATGCCATTGACTTTCGTTTGATTTAATTAGGTTTGTTAGAATGTCATTGACTTTCATTGGATTCAATTAGCATTGGTGAATGCATATGACTTTCATTTGATTCAAAAAGCTTTGTTTCAATGTGTTTGACTTTCATTTTATTCAATTAGTATCGTTGAACGCATTTGACTGTCATTTGATTGAAAAAGCTTTGTTTGAATTACCTAGACTTTCACTTGATTCAATTAGCTTTTTTGAATGCATTTAACTTTCATTTGATTCAAATAGCTTTGTTTGAATGTGTTTGCCTTCCACTGGATTTAATTAGCTTTGTTTGAATGTGGTTGACTTTTAATTGATTCAATTTGATCTGTTGAATGCATTTGACTTTCATTTGAATAAAAAAGATTTGTTTGAATTTGTTTGACTTTCATATGATTCAATTAGTATCGTTGAATGCATTTGACAATCATTTGATTCTAAAAGCTATGTTTGAATTTGTTTGAATTTCACTTGATTCAATTAGCTTTTTTGAAATCATTTGACTTTCTTTTGATTCAAAAAGCTTTGTTTGAATGTGTTTGATTTTCACTTGATTTAATATGCTTTGTTTGAATGTGGTTAACTTTCATTTGATTCAATTAGCTTTGTTTGAATGTGGTTGATTTTCATTTGATTCAATTAGGTTTGTTAGAATGCCATTGACTTTCGTTTGATTTAATTAGGTTTGTTAGAATGCCATTGACTTTCACTTGATTCAATTAGCTTTTTTGAATGCATTTAACTTTCATTTGATTTAAAAAGCTTTGTTTAAATGTGTTTGAATTTCACTTGATTTAATTACTTTTTTTTAATTGCATTTGACTTTCAATTGATTCAAAAAGATTTGGTTGAATGTGCTTGACTTTCATATGATTCAATTAGCATCGTTGAATGGATTTGACAATCATTTGATTCAAAAAGCTTTGTTTGACTTTCACTTGATTCAAATCGCTATTTTGAATGCATTTGATTTTCATTTGATTGTAAAAGCTTTGTTTGAATGTGTTTGATTTTTATTTGATTAAATTAGCTTTGTTTGAATGTGATTGACTTTCATTTGAATCAATTAGCTTTGTTTAATGCATTTGACTTTCATTTAATTCAAAAAGCTTTGTTTGAATGTGTTTGTCTTTAATTTGATTCAAATAGCCTTGTTTGAATGATTTTGACTTTCACTTGATTTAAATACCTTTTTTGAATGCGTTTGACTTTCATCTGATTCAAATAGCATTTCTTGAATGTGTTTGACTTTCATTTGGTTCAAATAGCTTTGTTTAAATGTGTTTGACTTTCATTTGATTCAATTAGCTTTGCTTGAATGTGGTTAACTTTCAATTGAGTCAATTTGCTTTGTTGAATGCATTTGACTTTCATTTGATTAAAAAAAGTTTTGTTTGACAGTCATATGATTCAATTAGCCTCGTTGAATGCATTTGAAAATCATTTGATTCAAAAAGCTTTGTTTGAATTTTTTGGACTTTTACTTGATTCAATTAGCTTTTTTCAAAGCATTTGACTTTCATATGATTTAATTAGCTTTGTTTGAATGTTTTTAACTTTCATTTGATGCAATTAGCTTTGTCTGAATGTGTTTGACTTTTGTTTGATTTAATTATCTTTTTTGAATGCATTTGACTTTCATTTGATTCAGATAGCTTTGTTTGAATGTGGTTGACTTTCATTTGATTCAATTAGGTTTGTTAGAATGCCATTGACTTTCGTTTGATTCAATTAGGTTTGTTAGAATGCCATTGACTTTCATTTGATTCAATTAGCTTTGTTGAATGCATATGACTTTCATTTGATTCAAAAAGCTTTGTTTGAATGTGTTTGACTTTGATTTGATTCAATTAGCATCGTTGAACGCATTTGACAATCATTTAATTCAAAAAACTTTGTTTGAATTACCTAGACTTTCACTTGATTCAATTAACTTTTTTAAATGCATTTAACTTTCATTTGATTTAAAAAGCTTTGTTTAAATGTAATTGACTTTCACTTGATTTAATTACTTTTTTTTAATTGCATTTGACTTTCAGTTGATTCATAAAGATTTGTTTGAATGTGCTTGACTTTCATATGATTCAATTAGCATCATTGAATGGATTTGACAATCATTTGATTCAAAAAGCTTTGTTTGACTTTCACTTGCTTTAAATCGCTATTTTGAATGCATTTGAATTTCTTTTGATTGAAAAAGCTTTGTTTGAATGTGTTTGATTTTCATTTGATTAAATTAGCTTTGTTTGAATGTGATTGACTTTCATTTGAATCAATTAGCTTTGTTTAATGCATTTGACTTTCATTTAATTCAAAAAGCTTTGTTTGAATGTGTTTGACTTTAATTTGATTCAAATAGCTTTGTTTGAATGATTTTGACTTTCACTTGATTTAAATACCTTTTTTGAATGCGTTTGACTTTCATCTGATTCAAATAGCATTTCTTGAATGTGTTTGACTTTCATTTGGTTCAAATAGCTTTGTTTAAATGTGTTTGACTTTCATTTGATTCAATTAGCTTTGCTTGAATGTGGTTAACTTTCAATTGAGTCAATTTGCTTTGTTGAATGCATTTGACTTTCATTTGATTCAAAAAGTTTTGTTTGACTGTCATATGATTCAATTAGCCTCGTTGAATGCATTTGACAATCATTTGATTCAAAAAGCTTTGTTTCAATTCTTTGGACTTTTACTTGATTCAATTAGCTTTTTTCAAAGCATTTGAATTTCATATGATTTAATTAGCTTTGTTTGAATGTTTTTTACTTTCATTTGATGCAATTAGCTTTGTCTGAATGTGTTTGACTTTCGTTTGATTTAATTATCTTTTTTGACTGCATTTGACTTTCATTTGATTCAGATAGCATTGTTTGAATGTGTTTGACTTTCATTTGATTCAAATAGCTTTGTTTGAATGTGTTTGCATTCCACTGGATTTAATTAGCTTTGTTTGAATGTGGTTGACTTTTAATTGATTCAATTTGATCTGTGTAATGCATTTGACTTTCATTTGATTCAAAAAGATTTGTTTGAATGTGTTTGACTCTCATATGATTCAATTAGTATCGTTGAATGCATTTGACAATCGTTTGATTCAAAAAGCTATGTTTGAATTTGTGTGACTTTCACTTGATTCAATTAGCTTTTTTGAAATCATTTGACTTTCTTTTAATTCAAAAAATCTTTGTTTGAATGTGTTTGATTTTCACTTGATTTAATATGCTTTGTTTGAATGTGGTTAACTTTCATTTGATTCAATTAGCTTTGTTTGAATGTGGTTGGCTTTCATTTGATTCAATTAGGTTTGTCAGAATGCCATTGACTTTCGTTTGATTTAATTAGGTTTGTTAGAATGCATATGACTTTCATTTTATTCAAAAAGCTTTGTTTGAATGTGTTTGACTCTCATTTGATTCAATTAGCATCGTTGAACGCATTTGACAGTCATTTGATTCAAAAAGCTTTGTTTGAATTACCTAGACTTTCACTTGATTCAATTAGCTTTTTTGAATGGATTTAACTTTCATTTGATTTAAAAAGCTTTGTTTAAATGTGTTTGACTTTCACTTGATTTAATTACTTTTTTTTAATTGCATTTGACTTTCAGTTGATTCAAAAAGATTTGTTTGAATGTGCTTGACTTTCATATGATTCAATTAGCATCGTTGAACGGATTTGACAATCATTTGATTCAAAAAGCTTTGTTTGACTTTCACTTGATTCAAATCGCTATTTTGAATGCATTTGAATTTCATTTGATTGAAAAAGCTTTGTTTGAATGTGTTTGATTTTTATTTGATTAAATTAGCTTTGTTTGAATGTGATTGACTTTCATTTGAATCAATTAGCTTTGTTTAATGCATTTGACTTTCATTTAATTCAAAAAGCTTTGTTTGAATGTGTTTGACTTTAATTTGATTCAAATAGCTTTGTATGAATGATTTTGACTTTCACTTGATTTAAATACCTTTTTTGAATGCGTTTGACTTTCATCTGATTCAAATAGCATTTCTTGAATGTGTTTGACTTTCATTTTGTTCAAATAGTTGTGCTTAAATGTGTTTCACTTTCATTTGATTCAATTAGCTTTGCTTGAATGTGGTTAACTTTCAATTGAGTCAATTTGCTTTGTTGAATGCATTTGACTTTCATTTGATTCAAAAAGTTTTGTTTGACTGTCATATGATTCAATTAGCCTCGTTGAATGCATTTGACAATCATTTGATTCAAAAAGCTTTGTTTGAATTCTTTGGACTTTTACTTGATTCAATTAGCTTTTTTCAAAGCATTTGACTTTCATATGATTTAATTAGCTTTGTTTGAATGTTTTTGACTTTCATTCGATGCAATTAGCTTTGTCTGAATGTGTTTGACTTTCGTTTGATTTAATTATCTTTTTTGAATGCATTTGACTTTCATTTGATTCAGATAACATTGTTTGAATGTGTTTGACTTTCATTTGATTCATATAGCTTTGTTTGAATGTGTTTGCCTTCCATTGGATTTAATTAGCTTTGTTTGAATGTGGTTGACTTTTAATTGATTCAATTTGATCTGTTGAATGCATTTGACTTTCATTTGATTCAAAAAGATTTGTTTGAATGTGCTTGACTTTCATATGATTCAATTAGCATCGTTGAACGGATTTGACAATCATTTGATTCAAAAAGCTTTGTTTGACTTTCACTTGATTCAAATCGCTATTTTGAATGCATTTGAATTTCATTTGATTGAAAAAGCTTTGTTTGAATGTGTTTGATTTTTATTTGATTAAATTAGCTTTGTTTGAATGTGATTGACTTTCATTTGAATCAATTAGCTTTGTTTAATGCATTTGACTTTCATTTAATTCAAAAAGCTTTGTTTGAATGTGTTTGACTTTAATTTGATTCAAATAGCTTTGTATGAATGATTTGGACTTTCACTTGATTTAAATACCTTTTTTGAATGCGTTTGACTTTCATCTGATTCAAATAGCATTTCTTGAATGTGTTTGACTTTCATTTGGTTCAAATAGCTGTGCTTAAATGTGTTTCACTTTCATTTGATTCAATTAGCTTTGCTTGAATGTGGTTAACTTTCAATTGAGTCAGTTTGCTTTGTTGAATGCATTTGACTTTCATTTGATTCAAAAACTTTTGTTTGACTGTCATATGATTCAATTAGCCTCGTTGAATGCATTTGACAATCATTTGATTCAAAAAGCTTTGTTTGAATTCTTTGGACTTTTACTTGATTCAATTAGCTTTTTTCAAAGCATTTGAATTTCATATGATTTAATTAGCTTTGTTTGAATGTTTTTTACTTTCATTTGATGCAATTAGCTTTGTCTGAATGTGTTTGACTTTCGTTTGATTTAATTATATTTTTTGACTGCATTTGACTTTCAATTGATTCAGATAGCATTGTTTGAATGTGTTTGACTTTCATTTGATTCAAATAGCTTTGTTTGAATGTGTTTGCATTCCACTGGATTTAATTAGCTTTGTTTGAATGTGGTTGACTTTTAATTGATTCAATTTGATCTGTGTAATGCATTTGACTTTCATTTGATTCAAAAAGATTTGTTTGAATGTGTTTGACTCTCATATGATTCAATTAGTATCGTTGAATGCATTTGACAATCGTTTGATTCAAAAAGCTATGTTTCAATTTGTGTGACTTTCACTTGATTCAATTAGCTTTTTTGAAATCATTTGACTTTCTTTTAATTCAAAAATCTTTGTTTGAATGTGTTTGATTTTCACTTGATTTAATATGCTTTGTTTGAATGTGGTTAACTTTCATTTGATTCAATTAGCTTTGTTTGAATGTGGTTGGCTTTCATTTGATTCAATTAGGTTTGTCAGAATGCCATTGACTTTCGTTTGATTTAATTAGGTTTGTTAGAATGCATATGACTTTCATTTTATTCAAAAAGCTTTGTTTGAATGTGTTTGACTCTCATTTGATTCAATTAGCATCGTTGAACGCATTTGACAGTCATTTGATTCAAAAAGCTTTGTTTGAATTACCTAGACTTTCACTTGATTCAATTAGCTTTTTTGAATGGATTTAACTTTCATTTGATTTAAAAAGCTTTGTTTAAATGTGTTTGACTTTCACTTGATTTAATTACTTTTTTTTAATTGCATTTGACTTTCAGTTGATTCAAAAAGATTTGTTTGAATGTGCTTGACTTTCATATGATTCAATTAGCATCGTTGAACGGATTTGACAATCATTTGATTCAAAAAGCTTTGTTTGACTTTCACTTGATTCAAATCGCTATTTTGAATGCATTTGAATTTCATTTGATTGAAAAAGCTTTGTTTGAATGTGTTTGATTTTTATTTGATTAAATTAGCTTTGTTTGAATGTGATTGACTTTCATTTGAATCAATTAGCTTTGTTTAATGCATTTGACTTTCATTTAATTCAAAAAGCTTTGTTTGAATGTGTTTGACTTTAATTTGATTCAAATAGCTTTGTATGAATGATTTTGACTTTCACTTGATTTAAATACCTTTTTTGAATGCGTTTGACTTTCATCTGATTCAAATAGCATTTCTTGAATGTGTTTGACTTTCATTTTGTTCAAATAGTTGTGCTTAAATGTGTTTCACTTTCATTTGATTCAATTAGCTTTGCTTGAATGTGGTTAACTTTCAATTGAGTCAATTTGCTTTGTTGAATGCATTTGACTTTCATTTGATTCAAAAAGTTTTGTTTGACTGTCATATGATTCAATTAGCCTCGTTGAATGCATTTGACAATCATTTGATTCAAAAAGCTTTGTTTGAATTCTTTGGACTTTTACTTGATTCAATTAGCTTTTTTCAAAGCATTTGACTTTCATATGATTTAATTAGCTTTGTTTGAATGTTTTTGACTTTCATTCGATGCAATTAGCTTTGTCTGAATGTGTTTGACTTTCGTTTGATTTAATTATCTTTTTTGAATGCATTTGACTTTCATTTGATTCAGATAACATTGTTTGAATGTGTTTGACTTTCATTTGATTCATATAGCTTTGTTTGAATGTGTTTGCCTTCCATTGGATTTAATTAGCTTTGTTTGAATGTGGTTGACTTTTAATTGATTCAATTTGATCTGTTGAATGCATTTGACTTTCATTTGATTCAAAAAGATTTGTTTGAATGTGCTTGACTTTCATATGATTCAATTAGCATCGTTGAACGGATTTGACAATCATTTGATTCAAAAAGCTTTGTTTGACTTTCACTTGATTCAAATCGCTATTTTGAATGCATTTGAATTTCATTTGATTGAAAAAGCTTTGTTTGAATGTGTTTGATTTTTATTTGATTAAATTAGCTTTGTTTGAATGTGATTGACTTTCATTTGAATCAATTAGCTTTGTTTAATGCATTTGACTTTCATTTAATTCAAAAAGCTTTGTTTGAATGTGTTTGACTTTAATTTGATTCAAATAGCTTTGTATGAATGATTTGGACTTTCACTTGATTTAAATACCTTTTTTGAATGCGTTTGACTTTCATCTGATTCAAATAGCATTTCTTGAATGTGTTTGACTTTCATTTGGTTCAAATAGCTGTGCTTAAATGTGTTTCACTTTCATTTGATTCAATTAGCTTTGCTTGAATGTGGTTAACTTTCAATTGAGTCAGTTTGCTTTGTTGAATGCATTTGACTTTCATTTGATTCAAAAACTTTTGTTTGACTGTCATATGATTCAATTAGCCTCGTTGAATGCATTTGACAATCATTTGATTCAAAAAGCTTTGTTTGAATTCTTTGGACTTTTACTTGATTCAATTAGCTTTTTTCAAAGCATTTGAATTTCATATGATTTAATTAGCTTTGTTTGAATGTTTTTGACTTTCATTTGATGCAATTAGCTTTGTCTGAATGTGTTTGACTTTCGTTTGATTTAATTATCTTTTTTGACTGCATTTGACTTTCATTTGATTCAGATAGCATTGTTTGAATGTGTTTGACTTTCATTTGATTCAAATAGCTTTGTTTGAATGTGTTTGCATTCCACTGGATTTAATTAGCTTTGTTTGAATGTGGTTGACTTTTAATTGATTCAATTTGATCTGTGTAATGCATTTGACTTTCATTTGATTCAAAAAGATTTGTTTGAATGTGTTTGACTCTCATATGATTCAATTAGTATCGTTGAATGCATTTGACAATCGTTTGATTCAAAAAGCTATGTTTGAATTTGTGTGACTTTCACTTGATTCAATTAGCTTTTTTGAAATCATTTGACTTTCTTTTAATTCAAAAATCTTTGTTTGAATGTGTTTGATTTTCACTTGATTTAATATGCTTTGTTTGAATGTGGTTAACTTTCATTTGATTCAATTAGCTTTGTTTGAATGTGGTTGGCTTTCATTTGATTCAATTAGGTTTGTTAGAATGCCATTGACTTTCGTTTGATTTAATTAGGTTTGTTAGAATGCATATGACTTTCATTTTATTCAAAAAGCTTTGTTTGAATGTGTTTGACTCTCATTTGATTCAATTAGCATCGTTGAACGCATTTGACAGTCATTTGATTCAAAAAGCTTTGTTTGAATTACCTAGACTTTCACTTGATTCAATTAGCTTTTTTGAATGGATTTAACTTTCATTTGATTTAAAAAGCTTTGTTTAAATGTGTTTGACTTTCACTTGATTTAATTACTTTTTTTTAATTGCATTTGACTTTCAGTTGATTCAAAAAGATTTGTTTGAATGTGCTTGACTTTCATATGATTCAATTAGCATCGTTGAACGGATTTGACAATCATTTGATTCAAAAAGCTTTGTTTGACTTTCACTTGATTCAAATCGCTATTTTGAATGCATTTGAATTTCATTTGATTGAAAAAGCTTTGTTTGAATGTGTTTGATTTTTATTTGATTAAATTAGCTTTGTTTGAATGTGATTGACTTTCATTTGAATCAATTAGCTTTGTTTAATGCATTTGACTTTCATTTAATTCAAAAAGCTTTGTTTGAATGTGTTTGACTTTAATTTGATTCAAATAGCTTTGTATGAATGATTTTGACTTTCACTTGATTTAAATACCTTTTTTGAATGCGTTTGACTTTCATCTGATTCAAATAGCATTTCTTGAATGTGTTTGACTTTCATTTGGTTCAAATAGTTGTGCTTAAATGTGTTTCACTTTCATTTGATTCAATTAGCTTTGCTTGAATGTGGTTAACTTTCAATTGAGTCAATTTGCTTTGTTGAATGCATTTGACTTTCATTTGATTCAAAAAGTTTTGTTTGACTGTCATATGATTCAATTAGCCTCGTTGAATGCATTTGACAATCATTTGATTCAAAAAGCTTTGTTTGAATTCTTTGGACTTTTACTTGATTCAATTAGCTTTTTTCAAAGCATTTGACTTTCATATGATTTAATTAGCTTTGTTTGAATGTTTTTGACTTTCATTCGATGCAATTAGCTTTGTCTGAATGTGTTTGACTTTCGTTTGATTTAATTATCTTTTTTGAATGCATTTGACTTTCATTTGATTCAGATAACATTGTTTGAATGTGTTTGACTTTCATTTGATTCATATAGCTTTGTTTGAATGTGTTTGCCTTCCATTGGATTTAATTAGCTTTGTTTGAATGTGGTTGACTTTTAATTGATTCAATTTGATCTGTTGAATGCATTTGACTTTCATTTGATTCAAAAAGATTTGTTTGAATGTGCTTGGCTTTCATATGATTCAATTAGCATCGTTGAACGGATTTGACAATCATTTGATTCAAAAAGCTTTGTTTGACTTTCACTTGATTCAAATCGCTATTTTGAATGCATTTGAATTTCATTTGATTGAAAAAGCTTTGTTTGAATGTGTTTGATTTTTATTTGATTAAATTAGCTTTGTTTGAATGTGATTGACTTTCATTTGAATCAATTAGCTTTGTTTAATGCATTTGACTTTCATTTAATTCAAAAAGCTTTGTTTGAATGTGTTTGACTTTAATTTGATTCAAATAGCTTTGTATGAATGATTTGGACTTTCACTTGATTTAAATACCTTTTTTGAATGCGTTTGACTTTCATCTGATTCAAATAGCATTTCTTGAATGTGTTTGACTTTCATTTGGTTCAAATAGCTGTGCTTAAATGTGTTTCACTTTCATTTGATTCAATTAGCTTTGCTTGAATGTGGTTAACTTTCAATTGAGTCAGTTTGCTTTGTTGAATGCATTTGACTTTCATTTGATTCAAAAACTTTTGTTTGACTGTCATATGATTCAATTAGCCTCGTTGAATGCATTTGACAATCATTTGATTCAAAAAGCTTTGTTTGAATTCTTTGGACTTTTACTTGATTCAATTAGCTTTTTTCAAAGCATTTGACTTTCATATGATTTAATTAGCTTTGTTTGAATGTTTTTGACTTTCATTTGATGCAATTAGCTTTGTCTGAATGTGTTTGACTTTCGTTGATTTAATTATCTTTTTTGAATGCATTTGACTTTCATTTGATTCAGATAGCATTGTTTGAATGTGTTTGACTTTCATTTGATTCATATAGCTTTGTTTGAATGTGTTTGCCTTCCATTGGATTTAATTAGCTTTGTTTGAATGTGGTTGACTTTTAATTGATTCAATTTGATCTGTTGAATGCATTTGACTTTCATTTGATTCAAAAAGATTTGTTTGAATGTGTTTGACTTTCATATGATTCAATTAGTATCGTTGAATGCATTTGACAATCATTTGATTCAAAAAGCTATGTTTGAATTTGTTTGACTTTCACTTGATTCAATTAGCTTTTTTGAAATCATTTGACTTTCTTTTGATTCAAAAAGCTTTGTTTGAATGTGTTTGATTTTCACTTGATTTAATATGCTTTGTTTGAATGTGGTTAACTTTCATTTGATTCAATTAGCTTTGTTTGAATGTGGTTGACTTTCATTTGATTCAATTCGGTTTGTAAGAATGCCATTGACTTTCGTTTGATTTAATTAGTATTGTTAGAATGCCATTGACTTTCATTTGATTCAATTAGCTTTGTTGAATGCATATGACTTTCATTTGATTCAAAAAGCTTTGTTTGAATGTGTTTGACTCTCATTTGATTCAATTAGCATCGTTGAACGCATTTGACAGTCATTTGATTCAAAAAGCTTTGTTTGAATTACCTAGACTTTCACTTGATTCAATTAGCTTTTTTGAATGGATTTAACTTTCATTTGATTTAAAAAAGCTTTGTTTAAATGTGTTTGACTTTCACTTGATTTAATTACTTTTTTTTAATTGCATTTGACTTTCAGTTGATTCAAAAAGATTTGTTTGAATGTGCTTGACTTTCATATGATTCAATTAGCATCGTTGAACGGATTTGACAATCATTTGATTCAAAAAGCTTTGTTTGACTTTCACTTGATTGAAATCGCTATTTTGAATGCATTTGAATTTCATTTGATTGAAAAAGCTTTGTTTGAATGTGTTTGATTTTTATTTGATTAAATTAGCTTTGTTTGAATGTGATTGACTTTCATTTGAATCAATTAGCTTTGTTTAATGCATTTGACTTTCATTTAATTCAAAAAGCTTTGTTTGAATGTGTTTGACTTTAATTTATTCAAATAGCTTTGTTTGAATGATTTTGACTTTCACTTGATTTAAATACCTTTTTTGAATGCGTATGACTTTCATTTGATTCTAATAGCATTTCTTGAATGTGTTTGACTTTCATTTGGTTCAAATAGCTTTGTTTAAATGTGTTTGACTTTCATTTGATTCAATTAGCTTTGCTTGAATGTGGTTAACTTTCAATTGAGTCAATTTGCTTTGTTGAATGCATTTGACTTTCATTTGATTCAAAAAGTTTTGTTTGACTGTCATATGATTCAATTAGCCTCGTTGAATGCATTTGACAATCATTTGATTCAAAAAGCTTTGTTTGAACTCTTTGGACTTTTACTTGATTCAATTAGCTTTTTTCAAAGCATTTGACTTTCATATGATTTAATTAGCTTTGTTTGAATGTTTTTGACTTTCATTTGATGTAATTAGCTTTGTCTGAATGTGTTTGACTTTCGTTTGATTTAATTATCTTTTTTGAATGCGTTTGACTATCATTTAATTCAGATAGCAATTTTTGAATGTGTTTGACTTTCATTTGATTCAAATAGCTTTGTTTGAATGTGTTTGCCTTCCATTGGATTTAATTAGCTTTGTTTGAATGTGGTTGACTTTTAATTGATTCAATTTGATCTGTTGAATGCATTTGACTTTCATTTGATTCAAAAAAATTTGTTTGAATGTGTTTGACTTTCATATGATTTCAATTAGTATCGTTGAATGCATTGACAATCATTTGATTCAAAAAGCTATGTTTGAATTTGTTTGACTTTCACTTGATTCAATTAGCTTTTTTGAAATCATTTGACTTTACTTTTTATTCAAAAAGCTTTGTTTGAATGTGTTTGATTTTCACTTGATTTAATATGCTTTGTTTGAATGTGGTTAACTTTCATTTGATTCAATTAGCTTTGTTTGAATGTGGTTGACTTTCATTTGATTCAATTAGGTTTGTTAGAATGCCATTGACTTTCGTTTGAGTTAATTAGGTTTGTTAGAATGCCATTGACTTTCATTTGATTCAATTAGCTTTGTTGAATGCATATGACTTTCATTTGATTCAAAAAGCTTTGTTTTAATGTGTTTGACTCTCATTTGATTCAATTAGCATCGTTGAACGCATTTGACAGTCATTTGATTCAAAAAGCTTTGTTTGAATTACCTAGACTTTCACTTGATTCAATAAGCTTTTTTGAATGGATTTAACTTCCATTTGATTTAAAAAGCTTTGTTTAAATGTGTTTGACTTTCACTTGATTTAATTACTTTTTTTTAATTGCATTTGACTTTTAGTTGGTTCAAAAAGATTTGTTTGAATGTGCTTGACTTTCATATGATTCAATTAGCATCGTTGAACGGATTTGACAATCATTTGATTCAAAAAGCTTTGTTTGACTTTAATTTGATTCAAATAGCTTTGTTTGAATGATTTTGACTTTCATTTGATTTAAATAGCTTTTTTGAATGCGTTTGATTTTTATTTGATTAAATTAGCTTTGTTTTAATGTGATTGACTTTCATTTGAATCAATTAGCTTTGTTTAATGCATTTGACTTTCATTTAATTCAAAAAGCTTTGTTTGAATATGTTTGACTTTAATTTGATTTAAATAGCTTTGTTTGAATGATTTTGACTTTCACTTGATTTAAATACCTTTTTTGAATGCGTTTGACTTTCATCTGATTCAAATAGCATTTCTTGAATGTGTTTGACTTTCATTTGGTTCAAATAGCTTTTTTTAAATGTGTTTGACTTTCATTTGATTCAATTAGCTTTGCTTGAATGTGGTTAACTTTCAATTGAGTCAATTTGCTTTGTTGAATGCATTTGACTTTTCATTTGATTCAAAAAGTTTTGTTTGACTGTCATATGATTCAATTAGCCTCGTTGAATGCATTTGACAATCATTTGATTCAAAAAGCTTTGTTTGAATTCTTTGGACTTTTACTTGATTCAATTAGCTTTTTTCAAAGCCTTTGACTTTCATATCATTTATTTAGCTTTGTTTGAATGTTTTTGACTTTTATTTGATGCAATTAGTTTGTCTTAATGTGTTTGACTTTCGTTTGATTTAATTATCTTTTTTGAATGCATTTGACTTTTATTTGATTCAGATAGCATTGTTTGAATGTGTTTTGACTTTCATTTGATTCAAATAGCTTTGTTTGAATGTGTTTGCCTTCCATTGGATTTAATTAGCTTTGTTTGAATGTGGTTGACTTTTAATTGATTCAATTTGATTTGTTGAATGCATTTGACTTTCATTTGATTCAAAATTATTTGTTTGAATGTGTTTGACTTTCATATATTTCAATTAGTATCGTTGAATGCATTTGACAATCATTTGATTCAAAAAACTATGTTTGAATTTGTTTGACTTTCACTTGATTCAATTAGCTTTTTTGAAATCATTTGACTTTCTTTTGATTCAAAAAGCTTTGTTTGAATGTGTTTGATTTTCACTTGATTTAATATGCTTTGTTTGAATGTGGTTAACTTTCATTTGATTCAATTAGCTTTGTTTGAATGTGGTTGACTTTCATTTGATTCAATTAGGTTTGTTAGAATGCCATTGACTTTCGTTTGATTTAATTAGGTTTGTTAGAATGCCATTGACTTTCATTTCATTCAATTAGCTTTGTTGAATGCATATGACTTTCATTTGATTCAAAAAGCTTTGTTTGAATGTGTTTGACTCTCATTTGATTCAATTAGCATCGTTGAACGCATTTGACAGTCATTTGATTCAAAAAAGCTTTGTTTGAATTACCTAGACTTTCACTTGATTCAATTAGCTTTTTTGAATGGATTTAACTTTCATTTGATTTAAAAAGCTTTGTTTAAATGTGTTTGACTTTCACTTGATTTAATTACTTTTTTTTAATTGCATTTGACTTTCAGTTGATTCAAAAAGATTTGTTTGAATGTGCTTGACTTTCATATGATTCAATTAGCATCGTTGAACGGATTTGACAATCATTTGATTCAAAAAGCTTTGTTTGACTTTCACTTGATTCAAATCGCTATTTTGAATGCATTTGAATTTCATTTGATTGAAAAAGCTTTGTTTGAATGTGTTTGATTTTTTATTTGATTAAATTAGCTTTGTTTGAATGTGATTGACTTTCATTTGAATCAATTAGCTTTGTTTAATGCATTTGACTTTCATTTAATTCAAAAAGCTTTGTTGAATGTGTTTGACTTTAATTTGATTCAAATAGCTTTGTTTGAATGATTTTGACTTTCACTTGATTTAAATACCTTTTTTGAATGCGTTTGACTTTCATCTGATTCAAATAGCATTTCTTGAATGTGTTTGACTTTCATTTGGTTCAAATAGCTTTGTTTAAATGTGTTTGACTTTCATTTGATTCAATTAGCTTTGCTTGAATGTGGTTAACTTTCAATTGAGTCAATTTGCTTTGTTGAATGCATTTGACTTTCATTTGATTCAAAAAGTTTTGTTTGACTGTCATATGATTCAATTAGCCTCGTTGAATGCATTTGACAATCATTTGATTCAAAAAGCTTTGTTTGAATTCTTTGGACTTTTACTTGATTCAATTAGCTTTTTTCAAAGCATTTGACTTTCATATGATTTAATTAGCTTTGTTTGAATGTTTTTGACTTTCATTTGATGCAATTAGCTTTGTCTGAATGTGTTTGACTTTCGTTTGATTTAATTATCTTTTTTGAATGCATTTGACTTTCATTTGATTCAGATAGCATTGTTTGAATGTGTTTGACTTTCATTTGATTCAAATAGCTTTGTTTGAATGTGTTTGCCTTCCATTGGATTTAATTAGCTTTGTTTGAATGTGGTTGACTTTTAATTGATTCAATTTGATCTGTTGAATGCATTTGACTTTCATTTGATTCAAAAAGATTTGTTTGAATGTGTTTGACTTTCATATGATTCAATTAGTATCGTTGAATGCATTTGACAATCATTTGATTCAAAAAGCTATGTTTGAATTTGTTTGACTTTCACTTGATTCAATTAGCTTTTTTGAAATCATTTGACTTTCTTTTGATTCAAAAAGCTTTGTTTGAATGTGTTTGATTTTCACTTGATTTAATATGCTTTGTTTGAATGTGGTTAACTTTCATTTGATTCAATTAGCTTTGTTTGAATGTGGTTGACTTTCATTTGATTCAATTAGGTTTGTTAGAATGCCATTGACTTTCGTTTGATTTAATTAGGTTTGTTAGAATGCCATTGACTTTCATTTGATTCAATTAGCTTTGTTGAATGCATATGACTTTCATTTGATTCAAAAAGCTTTGTTTGAATGTGTTTGACTCTCATTTGATTCAATTAGCATCGTTGAACGCATTTGACAGTCATTTGATTCAAAAAGCTTTGTTTGAATTACCTAGACTTTCACTTGATTCAATTAGCTTTTTTGAATGGATTTAACTTTCATTTGATTTAAAAAGCTTTGTTTAAATGTGTTTGACTTTCACTTGATTTAATTACTTTTTTTTAATTGCATTTGACTTTCAGTTGATTCAAAAAGATTTGTTTGAATGTGCTTGACTTTCATATGATTCAATTAGCATCGTTGAACGGATTTGACAATCATTTGATTCAAAAAGCTTTGTTTGACTTTCACTTGATTCAAATCGCTATTTTGAATGCATTTGAATTTCATTTGATTGAAAAAGCTTTGTTTGAATGTGTTTGATTTTTATTTGATTAAATTAGCTTTGTTTGAATGTGATTGACTTTCATTTGAATCAATTAGCTTTGTTTTAATGCATTTGACTTTCATTTAATTCAAAAAGCTTTGTTTGAATGTGTTTGACTTTAATTTGATTCAAATAGCTTTGTTTGAATGATTTTGACTTTCACTTGATTTAAATACCTTTTTTGAATGCGTTTGACTTTCATCTGATTCAAATAGCATTTCTTGAATGTGTTTGACTTTCATTTGGTTCAAATAGCTTTTGTTTAAATGTGTTTGACTTTCATTTGATTCAATTAGCTTTGCTTGAATGTGGTTAACTTTCAATTGAGTCAATTTGCTTTGTTGAATGCATTTGACTTTCATTTGATTCAAAAAGTTTTTGTTTGACTGTCATATGATTCAATTAGCCTCGTTGAATGCATTTGACAATCATTTGATTCAAAAAGCTTTGTTTGAATTCTTTGGACTTTTACTTGATTCAATTAGCTTTTTTCAAAGCATTTGACTTTCATATGATTTAATTAGCTTTGTTTGAATGTTTTTGACTTTCATTTGATGCAATTAGCTTTGTCTGAATGTGTTTGACTTTCGTTTGATTTAATTATCTTTTTTGAATGCATTTGACTTTCATTTGATTCAGATAGCATTGTTTGAATGTGTTTGACTTTCATTTGATTCAAATAGCTTTGTTTGAATGTGTTTGCCTTCCATTGGATTTAATTAGCTTTGTTTGAATGTGGTTGACTTTTAATTGATTCAATTTGATCTGTTGAATGCATTTGACTTTCATTTGATTCAAAAAGATTTGTTTGAATGTGTTTGACTTTCATATGATTCAATTAGTATCGTTGAATGCATTTGACAATCATTTGATTCAAAAAGCTATGTTTGAATTTGTTTGACTTTCACTTGATTCAATTAGCTTTTTTTGAAATCATTTGACTTTCTTTTGATTCAAAAAGCTTTGTTTGAATGTGTTTGATTTTCACTTGATTTAATATGCTTTGTTTGAATGTGGTTAACTTTCATTTGATTCAATTAGCTTTGTTTGAATGTGGTTGACTTTCATTTGATTCAATTAGGTTTGTTAGAATGCCATTGACTTTCGTTTGATTTAATTAGGTTTGTTAGAATGCCATTGACTTTCATTTGATTCAATTAGCTTTGTTGAATGCATATGACTTTCATTTGATTCAAAAAAGCTTTGTTTGAATGTGTTTGACTCTCATTTGATTCAATTAGCATCGTTGAACGCATTTGACAGTCATTTGATTCAAAAAGCTTTGTGTTTGAATTACCTAGACTTTCACTTGATTCAATTAGCTTTTTTGAATGGATTTAACTTTCATTTGATTTAAAAAGCTTTGTTTTAAATGTGTTTGACTTTCACTTGATTTAATTACTTTTTTTTAATTGCATTTGACTTTCAGTTGATTCAAAAAGATTTGTTTGAATGTGCTTGACTTTCATATGATTCAATTAGCATCGTTGAACGGATTTGACAATCATTTGATTCAAAAAGCTTTGTTTGACTTTCACTTGATTTCAAATCGCTATTTTGAATGCATTTGAATTTCATTTGATTGAAAAAGCTTTGTTTGAATGTGTTTTTGATTTTTATTTGATTAAATTAGCTTTGTTTTGAATGTGATTGACTTTCATTTGAATCAATTAGCTTTGTTTAATGCATTTGACTTTCATTTAATTCAAAAAGCTTTGTTTGAATGTGTTTGACTTTAATTTGATTCAAATAGCTTTGTTTGAATGATTTTGACTTTCACTTGATTTAAATACCTTTTTTGAATGCGTTTTGACTTTCATCTGATTCAAATAGCATTTCTTGAATGTGTTTGACTTTCATTTGGTTCAAATAGCTTTGTTTAAATGTGTTTGACTTTCATTTGATTCAATTAGCTTTGCTTGAATGTGGTTAACTTTCAATTGAGTCAATTTGCTTTGTTGAATGCATTTGACTTTCATTTGATTCAAAAAAGTTTGTTTGACTGTCATATGATTCAATTAGCCTCGTTGAATGCATTTGACAATCATTTGATTCAAAAAGCTTTGTTTTGAATTCTTTGGACTTTTACTTGATTCAATTAGCTTTTTTTCAAAGCATTTGACTTTCATATGATTTAATTAGCTTTGTTTGAATGTTTTTGACTTTCATTTGATGCAATTAGCTTTGTCTGAATGTGTTTGACTTTCGTTTGATTTAATTATCTTTTTTGAATGCATTTGACTTTCATTTGATTCAGATAGCATTGTTTGAATGTGTTTGACTTTCATTTGATTCAAATAGCTTTGTTTGAATGTGTTTGCCTTCCATTGGATTTAATTAGCTTTGTTTGAATGTGGTTGACTTTTAATTGATTCAATTTATCTGTTGAATGCATTTGACTTTCATTTGATTCAAAAATGATTTGTTTGAATGTGTTTGACTTTCATATATTCAATTAGTATGTTGAATGCATTTGACAATCATTTGATTCAAAAAGCTATGTTTGAATTTGTTTGACTTTCACTTGATTCAATTAGCTTTTTTGAAATCATTTGACTTTCTTTTGATTCAAAAAGCTTTGTTTGAATGTGTTTGATTTTTCACTTGATTTAATATGCTTTGTTTGAATGTGGTTAACTTTCATTTGATTCAATTAGCTTTGTTTTGAATGGTGGTTGACTTTCATTTGATTCAATTAGGTTTGTTAGAATGCCATTGACTTTCGTTTGATTAATTAGGTTTGTTAGAATGCCATTGACTTTCATTTGATTCAATTAGCTTTGTTGAATGCATATGACTTTCATTTGATTCAAAAAGCTTTGTTTGAATGTGTTTGACTCTCATTTTGATTCAATTAGCATCGTTGAACGCATTTGACAGTCATTTGATTCAAAAAGCTTTGTTTTGAATTACCTAGACTTTCACTTGATTCAATTAGCTTTTTTGAATGGATTTTAACTTTTCATTTGATTTAAAAAGCTTTGTTTAAATGTGTTTGACTTTCACTTGATTTAATTACTTTTTTTTTAATTGCATTTGACTTTCAGTTGATTCAAAAAGATTTGTTTGAATGTGCTTGACTTTCATATGATTCAATTAGCATCGTTGAACGGATTTGACAATCATTTGATTCAAAAAGCTTTGTTTGACTTTCACTTGATTCAAATCGCTATTTTGAATGCATTTGAATTTCATTTGATTGAAAAAGCTTTGTTTGAATGTGTTTGATTTTTATTTGATTAAATTAGCTTTGTTTTGAATGTGATTGACTTG
>NW_018744524.1:0-65901 GCF_001683475.1 Chenopodium quinoa
ATAAAAGTCAAACACATTCAAACAAAGCTATTGAATTAAATGGAAGTCAAATACATTCTACAAAGCTAATTGAATTAAATTAAAGTCAAACACATTTAAAACAAGCTAATTGAATTTAATGAAAGTCAAACACATTCAAACAAAGCTTTCGAATCAAGTGAAAGTCAAAATACATTCTAAAGCTAATTGAATCAAATGAAAGTCAAACACATTCAAACAAAGCTATTTGAATCAAATGAAGGTCAAATACATTCTACTAAGCTAATTGAATCAAATGAAAGTCAAACACATTCAAACAAAGCTATTTGAATCAAATGACAGACAAATACGTTCAAACAAAGCTATTTTAATTAAATGAATGTCAAATACATTCTACAAAGCTAATTGAATCAAATGAAAATCAAACACATTCAAACAAAGCTATTTGAAGAAAATGAAAGTCAAATACATTCTACAAAGCAAATTGAATCAAATGAAAGTCAAACACAGTCAAACAAAGTTATTTGATTCAAATGAAAGTCAAATTCATTCTATAAAGCTAATTGAATCAAATGAAAGTCAAACACATTCAAACAAAACTAATTAAATCAATTAAAAGTCAAATACATTCTACAAAGCTAATTGAATCATATAAAAGTCAAACACATTCAAACAAAGCTAATTGAATCAAATGGAAGTCAAATACATTCTACAAAGATGATTGAATTAAATTAAAGTCAAACATATTCAAAATAAGCTAATTGAATTTAATGAAAGTCAAACACATTCAAACAAAGCTTTCGAATCAAGTGAAAGTCAAATACATTCTACAAAGCTAATTGAATCAATTGAAAGTCAAAACACATTCAAACAAAGCTATTTGAATCAAATGAAAGTCAAATACATTCTACAAAGCTAAGTGAATCAAATGAAAGTCAAACACATTCAAACAAAGCTAATTGAATTAAATGAAGTCAAACACATTCAAACAAAGCTATTTTAAATTAAATGAATGTCAAATACATTCTACAAAGCTAATTGAATCAAATGAAAGTCAAACACATTCAAACAAAGCTATTTGAAGAAATGAAAGTCAAATACATTCTACAAAGCAAATTGAATCAAATGAAAGTCAAACATAATCAAAGAAAGTTATTTGATTAAAATCAAAGTCAAATACATTCTACAAAGCTAATTGAATAAAATGAAAGTCAAACACATTCAAACAAAGCTGTTTGAATCAAATGAGAGTCAAATAAATTCAATCAAAGCTAATTAAATAAAATAAAAGTAAAATACATTCTACAAAGCTAATTGAATCAAAAGAAAGTCAAACACATTCAAACAAAGGCTTTTAAATCAAATGAAAGTCAAACA
Source organism: Chenopodium quinoa (assembly GCF_001683475.1). Taxonomy (NCBI): domain Eukaryota; kingdom Viridiplantae; phylum Streptophyta; class Magnoliopsida; order Caryophyllales; family Amaranthaceae; genus Chenopodium; species Chenopodium quinoa. The sequence continues at coordinate 1,357 of NW_018744524.1, forward strand.
CATTCAAAAAAAGCTTTTTAATTTAAATGAAAGTCAAACACATTCAAACAAAGCTATATAAATCAAATGAAAGTGAAATGCATTCTACAAAGCAAATTGATCTAAATGAAATTTAAACACATTCAAACAAAGCTATTTGAATCAAATGACAGTCAAACACATTCTACAAAGCTAAGTGAATCAATTGAAAGTCAAACACATTCAAACAAAGCTATTTGAATCAAATGAAAGTCAAATACGTTCTACAAAGCTAATTGAATCAAATGAAAGTCAAACACGTTCAAACAAAGCTAATTGAATCAATTGAAAGTCAAACACATTCAAACAAAGCTATTTTAATTAAATGAATGTCAAACACAGTTAAAAGTCATTTGATTCAAATGAAAGTCAATACATTCTACAAAGCTAATTGAATCAAATGAAAGTCAAACACATTCAAACAAAGCTAATTAAATAAAAAAAAGTCAAATACATTCTACAAAGCTAATTGAATCATATAAAAGTCAAACACATTCAAACAAATCTAATTGAATCAAATGGAAGTCAAACACATTCAAACAAAGCTGTTTGAATCAAATGAGAGTCAAATACGTTCAAACAAAGCTATTTTAATTAAATGAATGTCAAATACATTCTACAAAGCTAATTGAATCAAATGAAAGTCAAACACATTCAAACAAAGCTATTTGAAGAAAATGAAAGTCAAATACATTCTACAAAGCAAATTGAATCAAATGAAAGTCAAACACAGTCAAACAAAGTTATTTGATTCAAATGAAAGTCAAATACATTCTACAAAGCTAATTGAATCAAATGAAAGTCAAACACATTCAAACAAAGCTCATTAAATCAAATAAAAGTCAAATACACTCTACAAAGCTAATTGAATCATATAAAAGTCAAACACATTCAAACAAAGCTGTTTGAATCAAATGAGAGTCAAATAAATTCAAACAAAGCTAATTAAATAAAATAAAAGTGAAATACATTCTACAAAGCTAATTGAATCAAATGAAAGTCAAACACATCAAACAAAGTCTTTTAAATAAAATGAAAGTCAAACACATTCAAAAAAAGCTTTTTAATTTAAATGAAAGTCAAACACATTCAAACAAAGCTATATAAATCAAATGAAAGTGAAATGCATTCTACAAAGCAAATTGAATTAAATGAAATTCAAACACATTCAAACAAAGCTATTTGAATCAAATGACAGTAAATACATTCTACAAAGCTAATTGAATCAAATGAAAGTCAAACACATTCAAACAAAGCTATTTGAATCAAATGATAGTCAAATACGTTCTACAAAGCTAATTGTATCAAATGAAAGTCAAACACATTCAAACAAAGCTATTTGAATAAAATGAAAGTGAAATGCATTCTACAAAGCTAATTGAATCAAATGAAAGTGAAACACATTCAAACAAAGCGATTTGAATCAAATGAGAGTCAAATACATTCAAACAAAGCTAATTAAATCAAATAAGAGTCAAATCCATTCTACAAAGCTAATTGAATCAATAAAAGTCAAACACATTCAAACAAAGCTAATTGAATTAAATGGAAGTCAAATACATTCTACAAAGCTAATTGAATCAAATGAAAGTCAAACATAATCAAATCAAAGTCAAATACATTCTACAAAGCTAATTGAATCAATTGAAAGTCAAACACATTCAAACAAAGCTATTTGAATCAAATGAAGTCAAATACATTCTACAAAGCTAATTGAATCAAATGAAAGTCAAAACATTCAAACAAAGCTAATTGAATCAAATGAGAGTCAAACACATTCAAACAAAGCTATTTTAATTAAATGAATGTCAAATACATTCTACAAAGCTAATTGAATCAAATGAAAGTCAAACACATTCAAACAAAGCTATTTGAATGAAAGTATAATACATTCTACAAAGCAAATTGAATCAAATGAAAGTCAAACATAATCAAAAAGTTATTTGATTAAAATCAAAGTCAAATACATTCTACAAAGCTAATTGAATCAAATGAAAGTCAAACACATTCAAACAAAGCTGTTTGATCAAATGAGAGTCAAATAAATTCAATCAAAGCTAATTAAAAAATAAAAGTAAAATACATTCTACAAAGCTAATTGAATCAAAAGAAAGTCAAACACATTCAAACAAAGGCTTTTAAATCAAATGAAAGTCAAACACATTCAAAAAAAGCTTTTTTAATTTAAATGAAAGTCAAACACATTCAAACAAAGCTATATAAATCAAATGAAAGTGAAATGCATTCTACAAAGCAAATTGATCTAAATGAAATTTAAACACATTCAAACAAAGCTATTTGAATCAAATGACAGTCAAACACATTCTACAAAGCTAAATGAATCAATTGAAAGTCAAACACATTCAAACAAAGCTATTTGAATCAAATGAAAGTCAAATACGTTCTACAAAGCTAATTGAATCAAATGAAAGTCAAACACGTTCAAACAAAGCTAATTGAATCAATTGAAAGTCAAACACATTCAACAAAGCTATTTTAATTAAAGAAAAACACAGTTAAACAAAGTCATTTGATTCAAATGAAAGTCAAATACATTCTACAAAGCTAATTGAATCAAATGAAAGTCAAACACATTCAAACAAAGCTAATTAATAAAAAAAGTCAAATACATTCTACAAAGCTAATTGAATCATATAAAAGTCAAACACATTCAAACAAATCTAATTGAATCAAATGGAAGTCAAACACATTCAAACAAAGCTGTTTGAATCAAATGAGAGTCAAATACGTTCAAACAAAGCTATTTTAATTAAATGAATGTCAAATACATTCTACAAAGCTAATTGAATCAAATGAAAGTCAAACACATTCAAACAAAGCTATTTGAAGAAAATGAAAGTCAAATACATTCTACAAAGCAAATTGAATCAAATGAAAGTCAAACACAGTCAAACAAAGTTATTTGATTCAAATGAAAGTCAAATACATTCTACAAAGCTAATTGAATCAAATGAAAGTCAAACACATTCAAACAAAGCTCATTAAATCAAATAAAAGTCAAATACATTCTACAAAGCTAATTGAAATCATATAAAAGTCAAACACATTCAAACAAAGCTGTTTGAATCAAATGAGAGTCAAATAAATTCAAACAAAGCTAATTAAATAAAATAAAAGTGAAATACATTCTACAAAGCTAATTGAATCAAATGAAAGTCAAACACATTCAAAAAATTCTTTTAAATAAAATGAAAGTCAAACACATTCAAAAAAAGCTTTTTAATTTAAATGAAAGTCAAACACATTCAAACAAAGCTATATAAATCAAATGAAAGTGAAATGCATTCTACAAAGCAAATTGAATTAAATGAAATTCAAACACATTCAAACAAAGCTATTTGAATCAAATGACAGTAAAATACATTCTACAAAGCTAATTGAATCAAATGAAAGTCAAACACATTCAAACAAAGCTATTTGAATCAAATGATAGTCAAATACGTTCTACAAAGCTAATTGTATCAAATGAAAGTCAAACACATTCAAACAAAGCTATTTGAATAAAATGAAAGTGAAATGCATTCTACAAAGCTAATTGAATCAAATGAAAGTGAAACACATTCAAACAAAGCGATTTGAATCAAATGAGAGTCAAATACATTCAAACAAAGCTAATTAAATCAAATAAGAGTCAAATCCATTCTACAAAGCTAATTGAATCATATAAAAGTCAAACACATTCAAACAAAGCTAATTGAATTAAATGGAAGTTAAATACATTCTACAAAGCTCATTGAATTAAATTAAAGTCAAACACATTCAAAATAAGCTAATTGAATTTAATAAAAGTCAAACATTCAAACAAAGCTTTCGAATCAAGTGAAAGTCAAATACATTCTACAAAGCTAATTGAATCAAATGAAAGTCAAACACATTCAAACAAAGCTATTTGAATCAAATGAAAGTCAAATACATTCTACTAAGCTAATTGAATCAAATGAAAGTCAAACACATTCAAACAAAACTTTGAATCAAATGACAGTCAAATACTTCTACAAAGCTAATTGATCAAATGAAAGTCAAACATTCAAACAAAGCTATTTGAATAAAATGAAAGTTAAATGCATTCTACAAAGCTAATTGAATCAAATGAAAGTGAAACACATTCAAACAAAGCTATTTGAATCAAATGAGAGACAAATACATTCAAACAAAGCTAATTAAATCAAATTTAAGTCAAATACATTCTACAAAGCTAATTGAATCAAATGAAAGTCAAACACATTCAAACAAAGCTAATTGAATTAACTGAAAGTCAAATACATTCAACAAAGCGAATTGAATCAAATGAAAGTCAAACACATTCAAACAAAGCTAATTGAATCAAATGAAAGTCAAAACACATTCAAACAATGATTTCGTATTAAATGAAAGTAAAATACATTCTACAAAGCTAATTGAATCAAATGAAAGTCAAACACATTCAAAAAAAAGCTATTGAAATCAAATGAAAGTCAAATACATTCTACAAAGCTAATTGAATCAAATGAAAGTCAAACACATTCAAACAAAGCTATTTGAATCAAATGAGAGTCAAATAAATTCAAACAAAGCTAATTAAATCAAATAAAAGTAAAATACATTCTACAAAGCTAATTGCGTCAAATGAAAGTCAAACACATTCAAAAAAGCTTTGTAATTTAAATGATAGTCAAACACATTCAAATAAAGCTATATAAATCAAATGAAAGTGAAATGCATTCTACAAAGCAAATTGAATTAAATGAAAGTCAAACACATTCAAACAAAGCTATTTGAATCAAATGAAAGTAAAATACATTCTACAAAGCTAATTGAATCAAATGAAAGTCAAACACATTCAAACAAAGTCTTTTAAATCAAATGAAAGTCAAACACATTCAAAAAAAGCTTTTTAATTTAAATGAAAGTCAAACACATTCAAACAAAGCTATATAAATCAAATGAAAGTGAAATGCCATTCTACAATGCAAATTGAATTAAATGAAATTGAAACACATTCAAACAAAGCTATTTTGAATCAAATGACAGTAAAATACATTCTACAAAGCTTATTGAATCAATTGAAAGTCAAACACATTCAAACAAAGCTATTTGAATCAAATGAAAGTCAAATACATTCTACAAAGCTAATTGAATCAAATGAAAGTCAAAACACATTCAAACAAAGCTTAATTGAATCAAATGAATGTCAAACACATTCAAACAAAGCTATTTTAATTAATGAATGTCAAATACATTCTACAAAGCTAATTGAATCAAATGAAAGTCAAACACATTCAAACAAAGCTATTTGAAGAAAACGAAAGTCAAATACATTCAACAAAGCAAATTGAAACAAATGAAAGTCAAACACAGTCAAACAAATTTATTTGACTCAAATGAAAGTCAAATACATTCTACAAAGCTAATTGAATCAAATGAAAGTCAAACACATTCAAACAAAGCTATTTGAATCAAATGAAAGTCAAACACATTCTGATCCAAAGTGGACATCTAATGAACCTGTTGCTTTAGTCTTAGAGACTCTTGGATTTTATCCATTTACAAAGAAGGCTGAAGTTCTATGTTGTATTTCATGGGTAGATTGAAGATTGGGCGCATGGCGCGCTTCACTACAGATTTGGCACGTTTCACTGCTATTTTGGGCGTGTGGATCCTAAGCCATTTACTAGCTATTATTATCTTATATTTTAGTTAATGTTGCTGAAATAATGCCAAGAGTTTAGCTCTTTGGCCGGTTGTAATAGGAAGTTATCATTAGGCTTTATTATGCTTTATTGTTTAGCTTAAATCAAGGAGGAAAACTGCTGGCTTTTTGGCTGTTCATGCTTGGACGGTTTTCCTTGACTTTTGGTGTGTTTTTGCTGCTCCTTTCCTCTATAAAAGGGAGAGCAAAACAGAAATAAAAACTAGTTTCGAGTTTGGATAAAAAACCTTGTGTTTTTAGCATTTTAACTTAGAGTTTGTCTCAAGTTCAAGTGTTCCCTTATTGCTTTGAGTAAGTCTTGAGTGATAAGCTTAGGAGAGATTGAGTGAGTCTTATCTCTGGTCTAAAACCCCAAAACTTTGAGTGTGTCCTTGAGTTTTGGCCCTTTTATCTTGTTCCATGATATTTGAGTATTCTAACTATAAGTATTTTTAAATCCATTCAACCCATATTCGGGAGGGTGTATTTTAGATTTACATCATCTGGTATCAGAGCCTAGTTAAGGGTTTCTTGAAGAAAATCGAGTTTGAAGGCGTTTGGAGCAAAACGGCAGAATTCAATCAGTTTGGAGTTGCGGTTTTGAGAAGGACATATCTCCTTCGTTTTCTGTCTAAATCGAGTTATTTTCTTTTTTGAATCTGGATATTTTTTTTGCGTAGATTACTCAACAAAAATTTTCAGATATTTTGGAATTTTTCTGCTAATAAACTGGGCAGGTTTTTTCGCAGCAACGCAGAAAAGAGGCAAAACCGGGAAAGGCAGAATTCAATTGAAGATTTCTCCCTCATCCGAAAAGCTTTTGAGGAATTTCTTTTTGCAAATTGGTTGTTTTTGATCTGAATTTTCTGAATTTGTAAGCCTTTGAGAGTCTAGAGGCAATTTTCGTTTTTCTTTTTGTCTCTAATTTCGGCAGTTCTCACTCATTGTACTTGTAATATCCAAGCAAAAATAGTGGAAATCATGTCTAGTGAGGAGCTTGCTAGAATGTTGCAAGTAATCACTGAAAAATTGGAGAATTTGGAGAAAAATACAGAAGAGAGTGAAGTCTCTAGGGCACAACAAGATACTAGGATGGATGCCATATCTGATATGCTCCTTAAAGCCACTAGGAAAATAAATGAATTAGAGGAGGAGGATGAAAATAGTGGTAACAATTTTAGACAATTTGATGAAGATAGGGGTCTAAAAATTGATATGCATGAATTTGATGGAGGGCATGATTGTGAGGCTTTCTTAGATTGGGTTAGGCAAATTGAAACCGTTTTTGATTACAAGGGGTATGATGATAGGAAACGGTTCAAGTTGGCTGTCCTTAAACTCACTAAACTAGCTGCATTGTGGTATGAAAACCTCAAAGTCAAATAGAAGAAGAGAAGGGAAAGATAAGATAGACTCATGGGAAAAAATTAAAAAAGAAAATGAGGGAATAATGGGTAAGTAAAGAGTATGAGCAAGATCAATACTTAAAATTAACCCACCTATCACAAGAAAACATGAGTGTGGAGGATACATAAAAGAATTTGAAAGGTTAGGCTTGACTTGCGACTTGCAAGAAAAGGAGGCTTACAAAATTGCTAGATTTGTCAAGGGGTTGACCAAAGAAATTAATAGGAAAGTGGAAGTTACTCATTATGCCACTTTTAGTGATGTAATGCAAAACTAGCTTTGAAGTATGAGTCTCAACTTAAAGAAGAAAGGGAGAAAGAGAAGCCCAAAACTTCTTCTTTCAAGAATACTTCGAAATTTACTCCTTTCAACTCTAAAGGGAGTACTTTTCAAAGTAAAACCTTTTCACCTAGCTCATCAAAAGGGAAAGAAAAACAAGTAGTTTCGCCTAGTGAGCTTTCAACTAGGAGAAAATGCTTCAAGTGTCATGGGAGAGGACATATTGCATCGGAATGTCCTAGTAAGAGTGTGTTAACAGCCTCTCAATGTGCTCTCATGGATGAGGAGGAGAAAGGTCTATAACTTTGTGGCTCATGAGGAGGGTTGCGAGTTTGATGAAGAGTATGAGGAAGAGATTCAACCCGAAGATGAGTTCAACATGATGGTGGTTCGTAGAATCTTGTATAATGAACCCGAAATTGATCTTAAACAACGAAACAACTTGTTCCACACTAGATGCAAGATAGGAGAGAAGACTTGCAATGTGATTGTTGATAGTGGTGCCCAAACAGATGTTGTTTCATCCGAGGCTGTGAGTAAATTGAAGCTACCCACTAGAGACCATGGTGAACCTTACAAGCTCAATTGGTTGAATGAATGGCACAAGCATTAGAGTCAAGAAGCAAGCATTGGTGTCTTATTCCATTGGAGCGTTGGTGTGATATTCTTCCTATGGATGCGTGTCATTTGTTGCTTGGAAGACCGTGGCAGTTTGATCATGATTCGGAGCATAAAGGGAAAACTAATGTGTATATTGTAACTACCAAAAATGGTAGAAAAGTTAAGTTAGTGCCTTTACCTCCTAAAGTTGCTAAGAAAGAAAAAGAGAAAAGCAACTATCTTGTAACTTGTAATGAATATGAACGAATAATGAAAGAAATGGGGGGAGGGTATGCTTTGGTGGTAAGGACCAAAGATGATAATGGTACTACTTGTATTAACTCATCCAAGCTAAATGAGTTATTAGAAGAGTACCAAGATGTGTTCCCCAATGACTTGCCCAAAGGCCTACCTCCAATTAGAGGCATTGAGCACGCCATTGACTTAATTCCAGGAGCACCTTTGCCCAACAAGGCTGCCTATAGGTGTAATCCGGAAGAGAGTAAGGAACTTGAAAAGCAAGTGAACGAATTACTTGAGAGAGGTTATGTGAGAGAAAGCCTTAGTCCTTGCGCGGTTCCAGCCCTCTTAGTACCAAAAAAAGATGGTACTTGGAGAATGTGTGTTGATAGTCGTTCCATTAACAATATAACGGTCAAATACCATTTTCCTATGCCTCGATTGCAAGATATGTTAGATGAGTTGAGTGGTGCCTTAGTCTTTTCCAAAATAGATTTAAGGAGTGGGTACCATCAAATGAGAATTCGAGAGGGGGATGAGTGGAAGACGGCTTTCAAAAACAAAACAAGGGTTGTATGAGTGGTTAGTGATGCCATTTGGGCTTTGCAACGCCCCAAGCTCCTTCATGAGATTGATGAATGAAGTTCTCCGTTCTTTTCTTAATGATTTTGTTGTTGTTTACTTAGATGACATTCTTGTGTATAGTAAAAACAATGATGATCATGTAATTCATTTGAGGAGATTGTTTGAAAAATTGAGGGAGGTGAAGTTGTATGGTAAGCTTGAAAAATGTGTATTCATGACTCCTAGTGTTGTATTCTTAGGATACATTGTAACAGGAGAGGGGGTTCATGTAGATCAGGAGAAGGTAAAAGCAGTCCAGTCTTGGTTGGCTCCAACCAATGTGCACGAAGTTAGAAGTTTTCATGGACTTGCCTCCTTCTATAGGCGGTTCATCAAAAACTTCTCTACTATCATGGCTCCAATCACCGAGTTGACCAAAAAAGGTGAGTTCGTATGGGAAGAAAATGCTCAACGGGCCTTTGAGAAGGTCAAACATATGCTTTGCAACGCTCCTATACTTGTGCTACCAGATTTCAACAAAGTGTTTGAGGTAGAGTGTGATGCAAGTGGGATTGGAATAGGTGTTGTTTTGATTCAAGAGAAGAAGCCCGTGAGTTACTTTAGTGAGAAGTTGAATGGGCTAAGTTGAACTATTCCACTTATGACCGTGAGTTCTATGCCATAGTTAGAGCACTTGATCATTGGTCTCACTACCTTAGACCAAAACCATTTGTTCTTCATTCCGATCATGAGGCTCTGAAATTTATTCATGGGCAACAAAAACTCAACAAGAGACATGCTAAATGGGTGGAGTTTCTCCAATCATTTACCTTTAGCTCCAAGTACAAGGATGGAAAGAGTAATGTTGTGGCCGATGCATTGTCTCGTCGGAGCTACTTACTTTCCATGGTGGATGCTAAGATCTTGGGTTTTGAAACAACTCAAGGAATGTTACATAAATGATCCCGACTTTGCTAGCGAGATAGAGAATCCTACCAAAGAGTTTGTGAGACAAGATGGCTACCTCTTTAAAGGTAACAAGCTATGTGTTCCGAAGAGTGGGGTTAGGGAGTTATTAGTGAGAGAAGTGCATGGTGGAGGTTTAGCCGGTCATTTTGGGATACAAAAGACTCTTGATATTCTAGGTGAACACTTCTATTGGCCTAGAATGATCAAGGATGTTACTCATGTTGTAGAGAGATGTGCTACTTGTCAAAAGGCTAAGGGACACTTCACAAAGGGTCTTTATACTCCGTTGCCAGTTCCGGATGCTCCATGGGAAAGTGTTAGCATGGATTTCATTGTTGGATTGCCTCGCACTCAAAGGGGAAGAGATAGCATCATGGTTGTTGTAGATAGATTCTCTAAAATGGCACACTTTGTAGCTTGTAATAAAACTGATGATGCCGTGAAAGTGGCCGAGCTGTACTTCAAGGAAATTGTCAAACTCCATGGCATTCCTCGAAGTATAGTATCTGATAGGGACTCCAAATTCCTTAGTCACTTTTGGAGAACCCTATGGAAAACTTGTGGGTACCAAGTTACTATTTAGTACCTCTCATCATCCCCAAACCGATGGGCAAACCGAGGTCACTAATAGAACTTTGGGTACTTTGTTACGAGGTCTTGTGAGCAAAACGCAAAAAGATTGGGACATGAAATTAGCCCATGCGGAGTTTGCTTACAATATAGCTCATTCCCTAACTACTTCCCGTTCTCCATTTGAAGTAGTTTATGGAGTGAACCCATTTGTGCCGATTGATCTTGTTCCTATGGTTAAGAGTGACATGGTAGAGAAAGATGCTAAAAAGAGGGTGGAAACCTTTCAAAAAACCTGTGAGCAAGTGAAGAAAAGAATTGAGGAGATGAATAAAAAATACCAAGAGCGAGCCAATAAGAAACGCAAACAGCCTATTTTTCATCCCGGGGACTTGGTTTGGGTGCATTTGAGGAAGGAAAGGTTCCCTAAGCTTCGCAAAAACAAGCTTATGCCTCGTTCTGATGGTCCTTTTAAGGTTCTTGAGAGGGTGAACGATAGTGCTTACAAAATTGAGCTACCAGACGAATTGATGGGTGTTAGTGCGACTTTCAATGTAGGGGATTTATCACCATACTTTGATGATTCAAGTTTGAGGGCAAACTCTTTTGAAGAAGGGGGGAATGATCCAAAGTGGACATCTGATGAACCTGTTGCTTTAGTCTTAGAGACTCTTGGATTTTATCCATTTACAAAGAAGGCTGAAGTTCTATGTTGCATTTCATGGGTAGATTGAAGATTGGGCGCATGGCGCGCTTCACTACAGATTTGGCACGTTTCACTGCTATTTTGGGCGTGTGGATCCTAAGCCATTTACTAGCTATTATTATCTTATATTTTAGTTAATGTTGCTGAAATAATGCCAAGAGTTTAGCTCTTTGGCCGGTTGTAATAGGAAGTTATCATTAGGCTTTATTATGCTTTTATTGTTTAGCTTAAATCAAGGAGGAAAACTGCTGGCTTTTGGCTGTTCATGCTTGGACGGTTTTCCTTGACTTTTGGTGTGTTTTTGCTGCTCCTTTCCTCCATAAAAGGGAGAGCAAAACAGAAATAAAAACCAGTTTCGAGTTTGGATAAAAAACCTTGTGTTTTAGCATTTTAACTTAGAGTTTGTCTCAAGTTCAAGTGTTCCCTTATTGCTTTGAGTAAGTCTTGAGTGATAAGCTTAGGAGAGATTGAGTGAGTCTTATCTCTGGTCTAAAACCCCAAAACTTTGAGTGTGTCCTTGAGTTTTGGCCCTTTTATCTTGTTCCATGATATTTGAGTATTCTAACTATAAGTATTTTTAAATCCATCAACCCATATTCGGGAGGGTGTATTTAGATTTACATCACATTCAAACAAAGATTTTGAATCAAATGAAAGTCAAATACATTCTACAAAGCTAATTGAATCAAATGAAAGTCAAACACATTCAAATAAAGCTATTTGAATCAAATGAAACTCAAATACATTCTACAAAACTAATTGAATCAAATGAAAGTCAAACACATTCAAACAGAGCTATTTGAATCAAATAAGAGTCAAATAAATTCAAACAAAGCTAATTAAATCAAATAAAAGTAAAATACATTCTACAAAGCTAATTGAATCAAATGAAAGTCAAACACATTCAAACAAAGCCTTTTAAATCAAATGAAAGTCAAACACATTCAAAAAAAGCTTTTTAATTTAAATGAAAGTCAAACACATTCAAACAAAGCTATATAAATCAAATGAAAGTGAAATGCATTCTACAAAGCAAATTGAATTAAATGAAATTCAAACACATTCAAACAAAGCTATTTGAATCAAAGGACAGTCAAATACATTCTACAAAGCTAATTGAATCAATTGAAAGTCAAACATATTCAAACAAAGCTATTTGAATCAAATGAAAGTCAAATACATTCTACAAAGCTAATTGAATCAAATGAAAGTCAAACACATTCAAACAAAGCTAATTGAATCAAATGAATGTCAAACACATTCAAACAAATCTATTTTAATTAAATGAATGTCAAATACATTCTACAAAGCTAATTGAATCAAATGAAAGTCAAACACATTCAAACAAAGTTATTTGAAGAAAATGAAAGTCAAATACATTCAACAAAGCAAATTGAAACAAATGAACGTCAAACACAGTCAAACAAAGTTATTTGACTCAAATGAAAGTCAAATACATTCTACAAAGCTAATTGAATCAAATGAAAGTCAAACACATTCAAACAAAGCTATTTGAATGAAATGAAAGTCAAACACATTCAAACAAAGATTTTGAATCAAATGAAAGTCAAATACATTCTACAAAGCTAATTGAATCAAATGAAAGTCAAACACATTCAAACAAAGCTATTTGAATCAAATGAGAGTCAAATAAATTCAGACAAAGCTAATTAAATCAAATAAAAGTAAAATACATTCTACAAAGCTAATTGAATCAAATGAAAGTCAACCACATTCAAACAAATCTATTTAAATTAAATGAATTTCAAATACATTCTACAAAGCTAATTTAACCAAATGAAAGTCAAACACATTCAAACAAAGCTATTTGAAAAAAATGAAAGTCAAATACATTCTACAAAGCAAATTGAAACAAATGAAAGTCAAACACATTCAAACAAAGCTATTTGAATCAAAGGAGAGTCAAATAAATTCAAACAAAGCTAATTAAATCTAATAAAAGTAAAATACATTCTACAAAGCTAATTGAATTAAATGAAAGTCAAACACATTCAAACAAAGCCTTTTAAATCAAATGAAAGTCAAACACATTCAAAAAAACCTTTTTAATTTAAATGAAATTCAAACACATTCAAACAAAGCTATAAAATGAAAGTGAAATGCATTCTACAAAGCAAATTGAATTAAATGAAATTCAAACACATTCAAACAAAGCTATTTGAATCAAAGGACAGTAAAATACATTCTACAAAGCTAATTGAATCAATTGAAAGTCAAACACATTCAAACAAAGCTATTTGAATCAAATGAAAGTCAAATACATTCTACAAAGCTAATTGAATCAAATGAAAGTCAAACACATTCAAACAAAGCTAATTGAATCAAATGAAAGTCAAACACATTCAAACAAAGCTATTTAAATTAAATGAATGTCAAATACATTCTACAAAGCTAATTGAATCAAATGAAAGTCAAACACATTCAAACAAAGTTATTTGAAGAAAATGAAAGTCAAATACATTCTACAAAGCAAATTGAAACAAATGAAAGTCAAACACAGTCAAACAAAGTTATTTGACTCAAATGAAAGTCAAATACATTCTAGGAAGCTAATTGAATCAAATGAAAGTCAAACACATTCAAACAAAGATTTTGAATCAAATGAAAGTCAAATACATTCTACAAAGCTAATTGAATCAAATGAAAGTCAAACACATTCAAATAAAGCTATATGAATCAAATGAAAGTCAAATACATTCTATAAAGCTAATTGAATCAAATGAAAGTCAATCACATTCAAACAACGCTATTTGAATCAAAGGAGAGTCAAATAAATTCAAACAAAGCTAATTAAATCAAATAAAAGTAAAATACATTCTACAAAGCTAATTGAATCAAATGAAAGTCAAACACATTCAAACAAAGCCTTTTAAATCAAATGAAAGTCAAACACATTCAAAAAAAGCTTTTTAATTTAAATGAAAGTCAAACACATTCAAACAAAGCTATGAAAATCAAATGAAAGTGAAATGCATTCTACAAAGCAAATGTATCTAAATGAAATTCAAACACATTCAAACAAAGCTATTTGAATCAAATGACAGTTAAACACATTCTACAAAGCTAATTGAATCAATTGAAAGTCAAACACATTCAAACAAAGCTATTTGAATCAAAAGAAAGTCAAATACATTCTACAAAGCTAATTGAATCAAATGAAAGTCAAACACATTCAAACAAAGCTAATTGAATCAAATGAATGTCAAACACATTCAAACAAAGCTATTTTAATTAAATGAATGTCAAATACATTCTACAAAGCTAATTGAATCAAATGAAAGTCAAACACATTCAAACAAAGCTATTTGAAGAAAATGAAAGTCAAATACATTCAACAAAGCAAATTGAAACAAATGAAAGTCAAACACATTCAAACAAAACTATTTGAATCAAATGACAGTCAAATACGTTCTACAAAGCTAATTGTATCAAATGAAAGTCAAACACATTCAAACAAAGCTATTTGAATAAAATGAAAGTTAAATGCATTCTACAAAGCTAATTGAATCAAATGAAAGTGAAACACATTCAAACAAAGCTATTTGAATCAAATGAGAGTCAAATACATTCAAACAAAGCTAATTAAATCAAATTTAAGTCAAATACATTCTACAAAGCTAATTGAATCAAATGAAAGTCAAACACATTCAAACAAAGCTAATTGAATTAACTGAAAGTCAAATACATTCAACAAAGCGAATTGAATCAAATGAAAGTCAAACACATTCAAACAAAGCTAATTGAATCAAATGAAAGTCAAACACATTTAAACAAAGATTTCGTATTAAATGAAAGTAAAATACATTCTACAAAGCTAATTGAATCAAATGAAAGTCAAACACATTCAAAAAAAGCTATTGAAATCAAATGAAAGTCAAATACATTCTACAAAGCTAATTGAATCAAATGAAAGTCAAACACATTCAAACAAAGCTATTTGAATCAAATGAGAGTCAAATAAATTCAAACAAAGCTAATTAAATCAAATAAAAGTAAAATACATTCTACAAAGCTAATTGCGTCAAATGAAAGTCAAACACATTCAAAAAAGCTTTGTAATTTAAATGATAGTCAAACACATTCAAATAAAGCTATATAAATCAAATGAAAGTGAAATGCATTCTACAAAGCAAATTGAATTAAATGAAAGTCAAACACATTCAAACAAAGCTATTTGAATCAAATGAAAGTAAAATACATTCTACAAAGCTAATTGAATCAAATGAAAGTCAAACACATTCAAACAAAGTCTTTTAAATCAAATGAAAGTCAAACACATTCAAAAAAAGCTTTTTAATTTAAATGAAAGTCAAACACATTCAAACAAAGCTATATAAATCAAATGAAAGTGAAATGCATTCTACAATGCAAATTGAATTAAATGAAATTGAAACACATTCAAACAAAGCTATTTGAATCAAATGACAGTAAAATGCATTCTACAAAGCTAATTGAATCAATTGAAAGTCAAACACATTCAAACAAAGCTATTTGAATCAAATGAAAGTCAAATACATTCTACAAAGCTAATTGAATCAAATGAAAGTCAAACACATTCAAACAAAGCTAATTGAATCAAATGAAAGTCAAACACATTCAAACAAAGCTATTTAAATTAAATGAATGTCAAATACATTCTACAAAGCTAATTGAATCAAATGAAAGTCAAACACATTCAAACAAAGTTATTTGAAGAAAATGAAAGTCAAATACATTCTACAAAGCAAATTGAAACAAATGAAAGTCAAACACAGTCAAACAAAGTTATTTGACTCAAATGAAAGTCAAATACATTCTAGAAAGCTAATTGAATCAAATGAAAGTGAAACACATTCAAACAAAGATTTTGAATCAAATGAAAGTCAAATACATTCTACAAAGCTAATTGAATCAAATGAAAGTCAAACACATTCAAATAAAGCTATATGAATCAAATGAAAGTCAAATACATTCTATAAAGCTAATTGAATCAAATGAAAGTCAATCACATTCAAACAACGCTATTTGAATCAAAGGAGAGTCAAATAAATTCAAACAAAGCTAATTAAATCAAATAAAAGTAAAATACATTCTACAAAGCTAATTGAATCAAATGAAAGTCAAACACATTCAAACAAAGCCTTTTAAATCAAATGAAAGTCAAACACATTCAAAAAAAGCTTTTTAATTTAAATGAAAGTCAAACACATTCAAACAAAGCTATGAAAATCAAATGAAAGTGAAATGCATTCTACAAAGCAAATGTATCTAAATGAAATTCAAACACATTCAAACAAAGCTATTTGAATCAAATGACAGTTAAACACATTCTACAAAGCTAATTGAATCAATTGAAAGTCAAACACATTCAAACAAAGCTATTTGAATCAAAAGAAAGTCAAATACATTCTACAAAGCTAATTGAATCAAATGAAAGTCAAACACATTCAAACAAAGCCTTTTAAATCAAATGAAAGTCAAACACATTCAAAAAAAGCTTTTTATTTTAAATGAAAGTCAAACACATTCAAACAAAGCTATATAAATTAAATGAAAGTGAAATGCATTCTACAAAGCTAATTGAATCAAATGAAAGTGAAACACATTCAAACAAAGCTATTTGAATCAAATGAGAGTCAAATACATTCAAACAAAGCTAATTAAATCAAATTTAAGTCAAATACATTCTACAAAGCTAATTGAATCAAATGAAAGTCAAACACATTCAAACAAAGCTAATTGAATTAACTGAAAGTCAAATACATTCAACAAAGCGAATTGAATCAAATGAAAGTCAAACACATTCAAACAAAGCTAATTGAATCAAATGAAAGTCAAACACATTTAAACAAAGATTTCGTATTAAATGAAAGTAAAATACATTCTACAAAGCTAATTGAATCAAATGAAAGTCAAACACATTCAAAAAAAGCTATTGAAATCAAATGAAAGTCAAATACATTCTACAAAGCTAATTGAATCAAATGAAAGTCAAACACATTCAAACAAAGCTATTTGAATCAAATGAGAGTCAAATAAATTCAAACAAAGCTAATTAAATCAAATAAAAGTAAAATACATTCTACAAAGCTAATTGCGTCAAATGAAAGTCAAACACATTCAAAAAAGCTTTGTAATTTAAATGATAGTCAAACACATTCAAATAAAGCTATATAAATCAAATGAAAGTGAAATGCATTCTACAAAGCAAATTGAATTAAATGAAAGTCAAACACATTCAAACAAAGCTATTTGAATCAAATGAAAGTAAAATACATTCTACAAAGCTAATTGAATCAAATGAAAGTCAAACACATTCAAACAAAGTCTTTTAAATCAAATGAAAGTCAAACACATTCAAAAAAAGCTTTTTAATTTAAATGAAAGTCAAACACATTCAAACAAAGCTATATAAATCAAATGAAAGTGAAATGCATTCTACAATGCAAATTGAATTAAATGAAATTGAAACACATTCAAACAAAGCTATTTGAATCAAATGACAGTCAAACACATTCTACAAAGCTAATTGAATAAATTGAAAGTCAAACACATTCAAACAAAGCTATTTGAATCAAATGAAAGTCAAATACATTCTACAAAGCTAATTGAATCAAATGAAAGTCAAACACATTCAAACAAAGCTAATTGATTCAAATGAAAGTCGAGCACATTCAAACAAAGCTATTTTGATTAAATGAATGTCAAATACATTCTACAAAGCTAATTGAATCAAATGAAAATCAAACACATTCAAACAAAGCTATTTGAAGAAAACGAAAGTCAAATACATTCAACAAAGCAAATTGAAACAAATGAATGTCAAACACAGTCAAACAAAGTTATTTGACTCAAATGAAAGTCAAATACATTCTACAAAGCTAATTGAATCAAATGAAAGTCAAACACATTCAAACAAAGCTATTTGAATCAAATGAAAGTCAAACACATTCAAACAAAGATTTTGAATCAAATGAAAGTCAAATACATTCTACAAAGCTAATTGAATCAAATGAAAGTCAAACACATTCAAATAAAGCTATTTGAATCAAATGAAACTCAAATACATTCTACAAAGCTAATTGAATCAAATGAAAGTCAAACACATTCAAACAGAGCTATTTGAATCAAATGAGAGTCAAATAAATTCAAACAAAGCTAATTAAATCAAATAAAAGTAAAATACATTCTACAAAGCTAATTGAATCAAATGAAAGTCAAACACATTCAAACAAAGCCTTTTAAATCAAATGAAAGTCAAACACATTCAAAAAAAAGCTTTTTAATATAAATGAAAGTCAAACACATTCAAACAAAGCTATATAAATCAAATGAAAGTGAAATGCATTCTTCAAAGCAAATTGAATTAAATGAAATTCAAACACATTCAAATAAAGCTATTTGAATCAAAGGACAGTCAAATACATTCTACAAAGCTAATTGAATCAATTGAAAGTCAAACATATTCAAACAAAGCTATTTGAATCAAATGAAAGTCAAATACATTCTACAAAGCTAATTGAATCAAATGAAAGTCAAACACATTCAAACAAAGCTAATTGAATCAAATGAATGTCAAACACATTCAAACAAATCTATTTTAATTAAATGAATTTCAAATACATTCTACAAAGCTAATTGAATCAAATGAAAGTCAAACACATTCAAACAAAGTTATTTGAAGAAAATGAAAGTCAAATACATTCAACAAAGCAAATTGAAACAAATGAAAGTCAAACACAGTCAAACAAAGTTATTTGACTCAAATGAAAGTCAAATACATTCTACAAAGCTAATTGAATCAAATGAAAGTCAAACACATTCAAACAAAGCTATTTGAATGAAATGAAAGTCAAACACATTCAAACAAAGATTTTGAATCATATGAAAGTCAAATACATTCTACAAAGCTAATTGAATCAAATGAAAGTCAAACACATTCAAACAAAGCTATTTGAATCAAATGAGAGTCAAATAAATTCAGACAAAGCTAATTAAATCAAATAAAAGTAAAATACATTCTACAAAGCTAATTGAATCAAATGAAAGTCAACCACATTCAAACAAATCTATTTAAATTAAATGAATTTCAAATACATTCTACAAAGCTAATTTAACCAAATGAAAGTCAAACACATTCAAACAAAGCTATTTGAAGAAAATGAAAGTCAAATACATTCTACAAAGCAAATTGAAACAAATGAAAGTCAAACACATTCAAACAAAGCTATTTGAATCAAAGGAGAGTCAAATAAATTTAAACAAAGCTAATTAAATCTAATAAAAGTAAAATACATTCTACAAAGCTAATTGAATCAAATGAAAGTCAAACACATTCAAACAAAGCCTTTTAAATCAAATGAAAGTCAAACACATTCAAAAAAACCTTTTTAATTTAAATAAAATTCAAACACATTCAAACAAAGCTATAAAATGAAAGTGAAATGCATTCTACAAAGCAAATTGAATTAAATGAAATTCAAACACATTCAAACAAAGCTATTTGAATCAAAGGACAGTAAAATACATTCTACAAAGCTAATTGAATCAATTGAAAGTCAAACACATTCAAACAAAGCTATTTGAATCAAATGAAAGTCAAATACATTCTACAAAGCTAATTGAATCAAATGAAAGTCAAACACATTCAAACAAAGCTAATTGAATCAAATGAAAGTCAAACACATTCAAACAAAGCTATTTTAATTAAATGAATGTCAAATACATTCTACAAAGCTAATTGAATCAAATGAAAGTCAAACACATTCAAACAAAGTTATTTGAAGAAAATGAAAGTCAAATACATTCCACAAAGCAAATTGAAACAAATGAAAGTCAAACACAGTCAAACAAAGTTATTTGACTCAAATGAAAGTCAAATACATTCTAGAAAGCTAATTGAATCAAATGAAAGTCAAACACATTCAAACAAAGATTTTGAATCAAATGAAAGTCAAATACATTCTACAAAGCTAATTGAATCAAATGAAAGTCAAACACATTCAAATAAAGCTATATGAATCAAATGAAAGTCAAATACATTCTATAAAGCTAATTGAATCAAATGAAAGTCAAACACATTTAAACAACGCTATTTGAACCAAAGGAGAGTCAAATAAATTCAAACAAAGCTAATTAAATCAAATAAAAGTAAAATACATTCTACAAAGCTAATTGAATCAAATGAAAGTCAAACACATTCAAACAAAGCCTTTTAAATCAAATGAAAGTAAAACACATTCAAAAAAAGCTTTTTAATTTAAATGAAAGTCAAACACATTCAAACAAAGCTATGAAAATCAAATGAAAGTGAAATGCATTCTACAAAGCAAATGTATCTAAATGAAATTCAAACACATTCAAACAAAGCTATTTGAATCAAATGACAGTTAAACACATTCTACAAAGCTAATTGAATCAATTGAAAGTCAAACACATTCAAACAAAGCTATTTGAATCAAAAGAAAGTCAAATACATTCTACAAAGCTAATTGAATCAAATGAAAGTCAAACACATTCAAACAAAGCTAATTGAATCAAATGAATGTCAAACACATTCAAACAAAGCTATTTTAATTAAATGAATGTCAAATACATTCTACAAAGCTAATTGAATCAAATGAAAGTCAAACACATTCAAACAAAGCTATTTGAAGAAAATGAAAGTCAAATACATTCAACAAAGCAAATTGAAACAAATGAAAGTCAAACACATTCAAACAAAACTATTTGAATCAAATGACAGTCAAATACGTTCTACAAAGCTAATTGTATCAAATGAAAGTCAAACACATTCAAACAAAGCTATTTGAATAAAATGAAAGTTAAATGCATTCTACAAAGCTAATTGAATCAAATGAAAGTGAAACACATTCAAACAAAGCTATTTGAATCAAATGAGAGTCAAATACATTCAAACAAAGCTAATTAAATCAAATTTAAGTCAAATACATTCTACAAAGCTAATTGAATCAAATGAAAGTCAAACACATTCAAACAAAGCTAATTGAATTAACTGAAAGTCAAATACATTCAACAAAGCGAATTGAATCAAATGAAAGTCAAACACATTCAAACAAAGCTAATTGAATCAAATGAAAGTCAAACACATTTAAACAAAGATTTCGTATTAAATGAAAGTAAAATACATTCTACAAAGCTAATTGAATCAAATGAAAGTCAAACACATTCAAAAAAAGCTATTGAAATCAAATGAAAGTCAAATACATTCTACAAAGCTAATTGAATCTAATGAAAGTCAAACACATTCAAACAAAGCTATTTGAATCAAATGAGAGTCAAATAAATTCAAACAAAGCTAATTAAATCAAATAAAAGTAAAATACATTCTACAAAGCTAATTGCGTCAAATGAAAGTCAAACACATTCAAAAAAGCTTTGTAATTTAAATGATAGTCAAACACATTCAAATAAAGCTATATAAATCAAATGAAAGTGAAATGCATTCTACAAAGCAAATTGAATTAAATGAAAGTCAAACACATTCAAACAAAGCTATTTGAATCAAATGAAAGTAAAATACATTCTACAAAGCTAATTGAATCAAATGAAAGTCAAACACATTCAAAAAAAGCTATTGAAATCAAATGAAAGTCAAATACATTCTACAAAGCTAATTGAATCAAATGAAAGTCAAACACATTCAAACAAAGCTATTTGAATCAAATGAGAGTCAAATAAATTCAAACAAAGCTAATTAAATCAAATAAAAGTAAAATACATTCTACAAAGCTAATTGCGTCAAATGAAAGTCAAACACATTCAAAAAAGCTTTGTAATTTAAATGATAGTCAAACACATTCAAATAAAGCTATATAAATCAAATGAAAGTGAAATGCATTCTACAAAGCAAATTGAATTAAATGAAAGTCAAACACATTCAAACAAAGCTATTTGAATCAAATGAAAGTAAAATACATTCTACAAAGCTAATTGAATCAAATGAAAGTCAAACACATTCAAACAAAGTCTTTTAAATCAAATGAAAGTCAAACACATTCAAAAAAAGCTTTTTAATTTAAATGAAAGTCAAACACATTCAAACAAAGCTATATAAATCAAATGAAAGTGAAATGCATTCTACAATGCAAATTGAATTAAATGAAATTGAAACACATTCAAACAAAGCTATTTGAATCAAATGACAGTCAAACACATTCTACAAAGCTAATTGAATAAATTGAAAGTCAAACACATTCAAACAAAGCTATTTGAATCAAATGAAAGTCAAATACATTCTACAAAGCTAATTGAATCAAATGAAAGTCAAACACATTCAAACAAAGCTAATTGATTCAAATGAAAGTCGAGCACATTCAAACAAAGCTATTTTAATTAAATGAATGTCAAATACATTCTACAAAGCTAATTGAATCAAATGAAAATCAAACACATTCAAACAAAGCTATTTGAAGAAAACGAAAGTCAAATACATTCAACAAAGCAAATTGAAACAAATGAATGTCAAACACAGTCAAACAAAGTTATTTGACTCAAATGAAAGTCAAATACATTCTACAAAGCTAATTGAATCAAATGAAAGTCAAACACATTCAAACAAAGCTATTTGAATCAAATGAAAGTCAAACACATTCAAACAAAGATTTTGAATCAAATGAAAGTCAAATACATTCTACAAAGCTAATTGAATCAAATGAAAGTCAAACACATTCAAATAAAGCTATTTGAATCAAATGAAACTCAAATACATTCTACAAAGCTAATTGAATCAAATGAAAGTCAAACACATTCAAACAGAGCTATTTGAATCAAATGAGAGTCAAATAAATTCAAACAAAGCTAATTAAATCAAATAAAAGTAAAATACATTCTACAAAGCTAATTGAATCAAATGAAAGTCAAACACATTCAAACAAAGCCTTTTAAATCAAATGAAAGTCAAACACATTCAAAAAAAGCTTTTTAATTTAAATGAAAGTCAAACACATTCAAACAAAGCTATATAAATCAAATGAAAGTGAAATGCATTCTTCAAAGCAAATTGAATTAAATGAAATTCAAACACATTCAAATAAAGCTATTTGAATCAAAGGACAGTCAAATACATTCTACAAAGCTAATTGAATCAATTGAAAGTCAAACATATTCAAACAAAGCTATTTGAATCAAATGAAAGTCAAATACATTCTACAAAGCTAATTGAATCAAATGAAAGTCAAACACATTCAAACAAAGCTAATTGAATCAAATGAATGTCAAACACATTCAAACAAATCTATTTTAATTAAATGAATTTCAAATACATTCTACAAAGCTAATTGAATCAAATGAAAGTCAAACACATTCAAACAAAGTTATTTGAAGAAAATGAAAGTCAAATACATTCAACAAAGCAAATTGAAACAAATGAAAGTCAAACACAGTCAAACAAAGTTATTTGACTCAAATGAAAGTCAAATACATTCTACAAAGCTAATTGAATCAAATGAAAGTCAAACACATTCAAACAAAGCTATTTGAATGAAATGAAAGTCAAACAAATTCAAACAAAGATTTTGAATCATATGAAAGTCAAATACATTCTACAAAGCTAATTGAATCAAATGAAAGTCAAACACATTCAAACAAAGCTATTTGAATCAAATGAGAGTCAAATAAATTCAGACAAAGCTAATTAAATCAAATAAAAGTAAAATACATTCTACAAAGCTAATTGAATCAAATGAAAGTCAACCACATTCAAACAAATCTATTTAAATTAAATGAATTTCAAATACATTCTACAAAGCTAATTTAACCAAATGAAAGTCAAACACATTCAAACAAAGCTATTTGAAGAAAATGAAAGTCAAATACATTCTACAAAGCAAATTGAAACAAATGAAAGTCAAACACATTCAAACAAAGCTATTTGAATCAAAGGAGAGTCAAATAAATTTAAACAAAGCTAATTAAATCTAATAAAAGTAAAATACATTCTACAAAGCTAATTGAATCAAATGAAAGTCAAACACATTCAAACAAAGCCTTTTAAATCAAATGAAAGTCAAACACATTCAAAAAAACCTTTTTAATTTAAATAAAATTCAAACACATTCAAACAAAGCTATAAAATGAAAGTGAAATGCATTCTACAAAGCAAATTGAATTAAATGAAATTCAAACACATTCAAACAAAGCTATTTGAATCAAAGGACAGTAAAATACATTCTACAAAGCTAATTGAATCAATTGAAAGTCAAACACATTCAAACAAAGCTATTTGAATCAAATGAAAGTCAAATACATTCTACAAAGCTAATTGAATCAAATGAAAGTCAAACACATTCAAACAAAGCTAATTGAATCAAATGAAAGTCAAACACATTCAAACAAAGCTATTTTAATTAAATGAATGTCAAATACATTCTACAAAGCTAATTGAATCAAATGAAAGTCAAACACATTCAAACAAAGTTATTTGAAGAAAATGAAAGTCAAATACATTCCACAAAGCAAATTGAAACAAATGAAAGTCAAACACAGTCAAACAAAGTTATTTGACTCAAATGAAAGTCAAATACATTCTAGAAAGCTAATTGAATCAAATGAAAGTCAAACACATTCAAACAAAGATTTTGAATCAAATGAAAGTCAAATACATTCTACAAAGCTAATTGAATCAAATGAAAGTCAAACACATTCAAATAAAGCTATATGAATCAAATGAAAGTCAAATACATTCTATAAAGCTAATTGAATCAAATGAAAGTCAAACACATTTAAACAACGCTATTTGAACCAAAGGAGAGTCAAATAAATTCAAACAAAGCTAATTAAATCAAATAAAAGTAAAATACATTCTACAAAGCTAATTGAATCAAATGAAAGTCAAACACATTCAAACAAAGCCTTTTAAATCAAATGAAAGTAAAACACATTCAAAAAAAAGCTTTTTAATTTAAATGAAAGTCAAACACATTCAAACAAAGCTATGAAAATCAAATGAAAGTGAAATGCATTCTACAAAGCAAATGTATCTAAATGAAATTCAAACACATTCAAACAAAGCTATTTGAATCAAATGACAGTTAAACACATTCTACAAAGCTAATTGAATCAATTGAAAGTCAAACACATTCAAACAAAGCTATTTGAATCAAAAGAAAGTCAAATACATTCTACAAAGCTAATTGAATCAAATGAAAGTCAAACACATTCAAACAAAGCTAATTGAATCAAATGACTGTCAAACACATTCAAACAAAGCTATTTTAATTAAATGAATGTCAAATACATTCTACAAAGCTAATTGAATCAAATGAAAGTCAAACACATTCAAACAAAGCTATTTGAAGAAAATGAAAGTCAAATACATTCAACAAAGCAAATTGAAACAAATGAAAGTCAAACACATTCAAACAAAACTATTTGAATCAAATGACAGTCAAATACGTTCTACAAAGCTAATTGTATCAAATGAAAGTCAAACACATTCAAACAAAGCTATTTGAATAAAATGAAAGTTAAATGCATTCTACAAAGCTAATTGAATCAAATGAAAGTGAAACACATTCAAACAAAGCTATTTGAATCAAATGAGAGTCAAATACATTCAAACAAAGCTAATTAAATCAAATTTAAGTCAAATACATTCTACAAAGCTAATTGAATCAAATGAAAGTCAAACACATTCAAACAAAGCTAATTGAATTAACTGAAAGTCAAATACATTCAACAAAGCGAATTGAATCAAATGAAAGTCAAACACATTCAAACAAAGCTAATTGAATCAAATGAAAGTCAAACACATTTAAACAAAGATTTCGTATTAAATGAAAGTAAAATACATTCTACAAAGCTAATTGAATCAAATGAAAGTCAAACACATTCAAAAAAAGCTATTGAAATCAAATGAAAGTCAAATACATTCTACAAAGCTAATTGAATCTAATGAAAGTCAAACACATTCAAACAAAGCTATTTGAATCAAATGAGAGTCAAATAAATTCAAACAAAGCTAATTAAATCAAATAAAAGTAAAATACATTCTACAAAGCTAATTGCGTCAAATGAAAGTCAAACACATTCAAAAAAGCTTTGTAATTTAAATGATAGTCAAACACATTCAAATAAAGCTATATAAATCAAATGAAAGTGAAATGCATTCTACAAAGCAAATTGAATTAAATGAAAGTCAAACACATTCAAACAAAGCTATTTGAATCAAATGAAAGTAAAATACATTCTACAAAGCTAATTGAATCAAATGAAAGTCAAACACATTCAAACAAAGTCTTTTAAATCAAATGAAAGTCAAACACATTCAAAAAAAGCTTTTTAATTTAAATGAAAGTCAAACACATTCAAACAAAGCTATATAAATCAAATGAAAGTGAAATGCATTCTACAATGCAAATTGAATTAAATGAAATTGAAACACATTCAAACAAAGCTATTTGAATCAAATGACAGTAAAATACATTCTACAAAGCTAATTGAATCAATTGAAAGTCAAACACATTCAAACAAAGCTATTTGAATCAAATGAAAGTCAAATACATTCTACAAAGCTAATTGAATCAAATGAAAGTCAAACACATTCAAACAAAGCTAATTGAATCAAATGAATGTCATACACATTCAAACAAAGCTATTTTAATTAAATGAATGTCAAATACATTCTACAAAGCTAATTGAATCAAATGAAAGTCAAACACATTCAAACAAAGCTATTTGAAGAAAACGAAAGTCAAATACATTCAACAAAGCAAATTGAAACAAATGAAAGTCAAACACAGTCAAACAAAGTTATTTGACTCAAATGAAAGTCAAATACATTCTACAAAGCTAATTGAATCAAATGAAAGTCAAACACATTCAAACAAAGCTATTTGAATCAAATGAAAGTCAAACACATTCAAACAAAGATTTTGAATCAAATGAAAGTCAAATACATTCTACAAAGCTAATTGAATCAAATGAAAGTCAAACACATTCAAATAAAGCTATTTGAATCAAATGAAACTCAAATACATTCTACAAAGCTAATTGAATCAAATGAAAGTCAAACACATTCAAACAGAGCTATTTGAATCAAATGAGAGTCAAATAAATTCAAACAAAGCTAATTAAATCAAATAAAAGTAAAATACATTCTACAAAGCTAATTGAATCAAATGAAAGTCAAACACATTCAAACAAAGCCTTTTAAATCAAATGAAAGTCAAACACATTCAAAAAAAGCTTTTTAATTTAAATGAAAGTCAAACACATTCAAACAAAGCTATATAAATCAAATGAAAGTGAAATGCATTCTTCAAAGCAAATTGAATTAAATGAAATTCAAACACATTCAAACAAAGCTATTTGAATCAAAGGACAGTCAAATACATTCTACAAAGCTAATTGAATCAATTGAAAGTCAAACATATTCAAACAAAGCTATTTGAATCAAATGAAAGTCAAATACATTCTACAAAGCTAATTGAATCAAATGAAAGTCAAACACATTCAAACAAAGCTAATTGAATCAAATGAATGTCAAACACATTCAAACAAATCTATTTTAATTAAATGAATTTCAAATACATTCTACAAAGCTAATTGAATCAAATGAAAGTCAAACACATTCAAACAAAGTTATTTGAAGAAAATGAAAGTCAAATACATTCAACAAAGCAAATTGAAACAAATGAAAGTCAAACACAGTCAAACAAAGTTATTTGACTCAAATGAAAGTCAAATACATTCTACAAAGCTAATTGAATCAAATGAAAGTCAAACACATTCAAACAAAGCTATTTGAATGAAATGAAAGTCAAACACATTCAAACAAAGATTTTGAATCAAATGAAAGTCAAATACATTCTACAAAGCTAATTGAATCAAATGAAAGTCAAACACATTCAAACAAAGCTATTTGAATCAAATGAGAGTCAAATAAATTCAGACAAAGCTAATTAAATCAAATAAAAGTAAAATACATTCTACAAAGCTAATTGAATCAAATGAAAGTCAACCACATTCAAACAAATCTATTTAAATTAAATGAATTTCAAATACATTCTACAAAGCTAATTCAACCAACTGAAAGTCAAACACATTCAAACAAAGCTATTTGAAGAAAATGAAAGTCAAATACATTCTACAAAGCAAATTAAAACAAATGAAAGTCAAACACATTCAAACAAAGCTATTTGAATCAAAGGAGAGTCAAATAAATTCAAACAAAGCTAATTAAATCTAATAAAAGTAAAATACATTCTACAAAGCTAATTGAATCAAATGAAAGTCAAACACATTCAAACAAAGCCTTTTAAATCAAATGAAAGTCAAACACATTAAAAAAAACCTTTTTAATTTAAATGAAATTCAAACACATTCAAACAAAGCTATAAAATGAAAGTGAAATGCATTCTACAAAGCAAATTGAATTAAATGAAATTCAAACACATTCAAACAAAGCTATTTGAATCAAAGGACAGTAAAATACATTCTACAAAGCTAATTGAATCAATTGAAAGTCAAACACATTCAAACAAAGCTATTTGAATCAAATGAAAGTCAAATACATTCTACAAAGCTAATTGAATCAAATGAAAGTCAAACACATTCAAACAAAGCTAATTGAATCAAATGAAAGTCAAACACATTCAAACAAAGCTATTTTAATTAAATGAATGTCAAATACATTCTACAAAGCTAATTGAATCAAATGAAAGTCAAACACATTCAAACAAAGTTATTTGAAGAAAATGAAAGTCAAATACATTCCACAAAGCAAATTGAAACAAATGAAAGTCAAACACAGTCAAACAAAGTTATTTGACTCAAATGAAAGTCAAATACATTCTAGAAAGCTAATTGAATCAAATGAAAGTCAAACACATTCAAACAAAGATTTTGAATCAAATGAAAGTCAAATACATTCTACAAAGCTAATTGAATCAAATAAAAGTCAAACACATTCAAATAAAGCTATATGAATCAAATGAAAGTCAAATACATTCTATAAAGCTAATTGAATCAAATGAAAGTCAAACACATTCAAACAACGCTATTTGAATCAAAGGAGAGTCAAATAAATTCAAACAAAGCTAATTAAATCAAATAAAAGTAAAATACATTCTACAAAGCTAATTGAATCAAATGAAAGTCAAACACATTCAAACAAAGCCTTTTAAATCAAATGAAAGTCAAACACATTCAAAAAAAGCTTTTTAATTTAAATGAAAGTCAAACACATTCAAACAAAGCTATGAAAATCAAATGAAAGTGAAATGCATTCTACAAAGCAAATGTATCTAAATGAAATTCAAACACATTCAAACAAAGCTATTTGAATCAAATGACAGTTAAACACATTCTACAAAGCTAATTGAATCAATTGAAAGTCAAACACATTCAAAAAAAGCTATTTGAATCAAATAAAAGTCAAATACATTCTACAAAGCTAATTGAATCAAATGAAAGTCAAACACATTCAAACAAAGCTAATTGAATCAAATGAATGTCAAACACATTCAAACAAAGCTATTTTAATTAAATGAATGTCAAATACATTCTACAAAGCTAATTGAATCAAATGAAAGTCAAACACATTCAAACAAAGCTATTTGAAGAAAATGAATGTCAAATACATTCTACAAAGCTAATTGAATCAAATGAAAGTCAAACACATTCAAACAAAGTTATTTGAAGAAAATGAAAGTCAAATACATTCCACAAAGCAAATTGAAACAAATGAAAGTCAAACACAGTCAAACAAAGTTATTTGACTCAAATGAAAGTCAAATACATTCTAGAAAGCTAATTGAATCAAATGAAAGTCAAACACATTCAAACAAAGATTTTGAATCAAATGAAAGTCAAATACATTCTACAAAGCTAATTGAATCAAATAAAAGTCAAACACATTCAAATAAAGCTATATGAATCAAATGAAAGTCAAATACATTCTATAAAGCTAATTGAATCAAATGAAAGTCAAACACATTCAAACAACGCTATTTGAATCAAAGGAGAGTCAAATAAATTCAAACAAAGCTAATTAAATCAAATAAAAGTAAAATACATTCTACAAAGCTAATTGAATCAAATGAAAGTCAAACACATTCAAACAAAGCCTTTTAAATCAAATGAAAGTCAAACACATTCAAAAAAAGCTTTTTAATTTAAATGAAAGTCAAACACATTCAAACAAAGCTATGAAAATCAAATGAAAGTGAAATGCATTCTACAAAGCAAATGTATCTAAATGAAATTCAAACACATTCAAACAAAGCTATTTGAATCAAATGACAGTTAAACACATTCTACAAAGCTAATTGAATCAATTGAAAGTCAAACACATTCAAAAAAAGCTATTTGAATCAAATAAAAGTCAAATACATTCTACAAAGCTAATTGAATCAAATGAAAGTCAAACACATTCAAACAAAGCTAATTGAATCAAATGAATGTCAAACACATTCAAACAAAGCTATTTTAATTAAATGAATGTCAAATACATTCTACAAAGCTAATTGAATCAAATGAAAGTCAAACACATTCAAACAAAGCTATTTGAAGAAAATGAAAGTCAAATACATTCAACAAAGCAAATTGAAACAAGTGAAAGTCAAACACAGTCAAACAAAGTTATTTGACTCAAATAAAACTCAAATACATTCTACAAAGCTAATTGAATCAAATGAAAGTCAAACACATTCAAACAAAGCTATTTAAATGAAATGAAAGTCAAACACATTCAAACAAAAATTTTGAATAAAATGAAAGTCAAATACATTCTACAAAGCTAATTGAATCAAATGAAAGTCAAACACATTCAAATAAAGCTATTTGAATCAAATGAAAGTCAAATACAATTTACAAAGCTAATTGAATCAAATGAAAGTCAAACACATTCAAACAAAGCTATTTGAATCAAAGGAGAGTCAAATAAATTCAAACAAAGCTAATTTAATCGAATAAAAGAAAAATACATTCTACAAAGCTAATTGAATCAAATGAAAGTCAAACACATTCAAACAAAGCCTTTTAAATCAAATGAAAGTCAAACACATTCAAAAAAAGCTTTTTAATTTAAATGAAAGTCAAACACATTCAAACAAAGCTATATAAATAAAATGAAAGTGAAATGCATTCTACAAAGCTAATTGAATCAATTGAAAGTCAAACACATTCAAACAAAGCTATTTGAATCAAATGAAAGTCAAATACATTCTACAAAGCTAATTGAATCAAATGAAAGTCAAACACATTCAAACAAAGCTAATTGAATCAAATGAAAGTCAAACACATTCAAACAAAGCTATTTTAATTAAATGAATGTCAAATACATTCTACAAAGCTAATTGAATCAAATGAAAGTCAAACACATTCAAACAAAGCTATTTGAAGAAAATGAAAGTCAAATACATTCTACAAAGCAAATTGAAACAAATGAAAGTCAAACACAGTCAAACAAAGTTATTTGATTCAAATGAAAGTCAAATACATTCTACAAAGCTAATTGAATCAAATGAAAGTCAAACACATTCAAATAAAGTTATATGAATCAAATGGAAGTCAAATACATTCTATAAAGCTAATTGAATCAAATGAAAGTCAAACACATTCAAACAAAGCTATTTGAATCAAAGGAGAGTCAAATAAATTCAAACAAAGCTAATTAAATCAAATAAAAGTAAAATACATTCTACAAAGCTAATTGAATAAAATGAAAGTCAAACACATTCAAACAAGGCCTTTTAAATCAAATGAAAGTCAAACACATTCAAACAAAGCTATGAAAATCAAATGAAAGTGAAATGCATTCTACAAAGCAAATGTATCTAAATAAAATTCAAACACATTCAAACAAAGTTATTTGATTCAAATGAAAGTCAAATACATTCTACAAAACTAATTGAATCAAATGAAAGTCAAACACATTCAAACAAAGCTGTTTGAATCAAATGAGAGTCAAATAAATTCAATCAAAGCTAATTAAATAAAATAAAAATAAAATACATTCTACAAAGCTAATTGAATCAAATGAAAGTCAAACACATTCAAAAAAAGCTTTTTAATTTAAATGAAAGTCAAACACATTCAAACAAAGCTATATAAATCAAAGGAAAGTGAAATGCATTCTACAAAGCAAATTGAATTAAATGAAATTCAAACACATTCAAACAATGCTATTTGAATCAAATGACAGTAAAATACATTCTACAAAGCTAATTGAATCAATTGAAAGTCAAACACATTCAAACAAAACTATTTGAATCAAATGAAAGTCAAATACATTCTACAAAGCTAACTGAATCAAATGAAAGTTAAACACATTCAAACAAATCTAATTGAATCAAATGAAAGTCAAACACATTCAAACAAAGCTATTTTAATTAAATGAATGTCAAATACATTCTACAAAGCTAATTGAATCAAATGAAAGTCAAACACATTCAAACAAAGCTATTTGAAGAAAATGAAAGTCAAATACATTCTACAAAGCAAATTGAAACAAATGAAAGTCAAACACAGTCAAACAAAGTTATTTGACTCAAATGAAAGTCAAATACATTCTACAAAGCTAATTAAATCAAATGAAAGTCAAACACATTCAAACAAAGCTAATTGAATCAAATGAAAGTCAAACACATTCAAACAAAGCCTTTTAAATCAAATGAAAGTCAAACACATTCAAACAAAGCTATGAAAATCAAATGAAAGTGAAATGCATTCTACAAAGCAAATGTATCTAAATGAAATTCAAACACATTCAAATAAAGCTATATGAATCAAATGAAAGTCAAATACATTCTATAAAGCTAATTGAATCAAATGAAAGTCAAACTCATTCAAACAAAGCTATTTGAATCAAAGGAGAGTCAAATAAATTCAAACAAAGCTAATTAAATCAAATAAAAGTAAAATACATTCTACAAAGCTAATTAAATCTAATGAAAGTCAAACACATTCAAACAAAGCCTTTTAAATCAAATGAAAGTCAAACACATTCAAAAAAAGCTTTTTAATTTAAATGAAAGTCAAACACATTCAAACAAAGCTATATAAATCAAATGAAAAAGAAATGCATTCTACAAAGCAAATTGAATTAAATGAAATTCAAACACATTCAAACAAAGCTATTTGAATCAAATGACAGTAAAATACATTCTACAAAGCTAATTGAATCAATTGAAAGTCAAACACATTCAAACAAAGCTATTTGAATCAAATGAAAGCCAAATACATTCTACAAAGCTAATTGAATCAAATGAAAGTCAAACACATTCAAACAAAGATAATTGAATCAAATGAAAGTCAAACACATTCAAACAAAGCTATTTTAATTAAATGAATGTCAAATACATTCTACAAAGCTAATTGAATCAAATGAAAGTCAAACACATTCAAACAAAGCTATTTGATGAAAATGAAAGTCAAATACATTCTACAAAGCAAATTGAAACAAATGAAAGTCAAACACAGTCAAACAAAGTTATTTGATTCAAATGAAAGTCAAATACATTCTACAAAGCTAATTGAATCAAATGAAAGTCAAACACATTCAAATAAAGTTATATGAATCAAATGAAAGTCAAATACATTCTATAAAGCTAATTGAATCAAATGAAAGTCAAACACATTCAAACAAAGCTATTTGAATCAAAGGAGAGTCAAATAAATTCAAACAAAGCTAATTAAATCAAATAAAAGTAAAATACATTCTACAAAGCTAATTGAATCAAATGAAAGTCAAACACATTCACACAAAGCCTTTTAAATCAAATGAAAGTCAAACACATTCAAACAAAGCTATGAAAATCAAATGAAAGTGAAATGCATTCTACAAAGCAAATGTATCTAAATGAAATTCAAACACATTCAAACAAAGTTATTTGATTCAAATGAAAGTCAAATACATTCTACAAAACTAATTGAATCAAATGAAAGTCAAACACATTCAAACAAAGCTGTTTGAATCAAATGAGAGTCAAATAAATTCAATCAAAGCTAATTAAATAAAATAAAAATAAAATACATTCTACAAAGCTAATTGAATCAAATGAAAGTCAAACACATTCAAAAAAAGCTTTTTAATTTAAATGAAAGTCAAACACATTCAAACAAAGCTATATAAATCAAAGGAAAGTGAAATGCATTCTACAAAGCAAATTGAATTAAATGAAATTCAAACACATTCAAACAATGCTATTTGAATCAAATGACAGTAAAATACATTCTACAAAGCTAATTGAATCAATTGAAAGTCAAACACATTCAAACAAAACTATTTGAATCAAATGAAAGTCAAATACATTCTACAAAGCTAACTGAATCAAATGAAAGTTAAACACATTCAAACAAATCTAATTGAATCAAATGAAAGTCAAACACATTCAAACAAAGCTATTTTAATTAAATGAATGTCAAATACATTCTACAAAGCTAATTGAATCAAATGAAAGTCAAACACATTCAAACAAAGCTATTTGAAGAAAATGAAAGTCAAATACATTCTACAAAGCAAATTGAAACAAATGAAAGTCAAACACAGTCAAACAAAGTTATTTGACTCAAATGAAAGTCAAATACATTCTACAAAGCTAATTAAATCAAATGAAAGTCAAACACATTCAAACAAAGCTAATTGAATCAAATGAAAGTCAAACACATTCAAACAAAGCCTTTTAAATCAAATGAAAGTCAAACACATTCAAACAAAGCTATGAAAATCAAATGAAAGTGAAATGCATTCTACAAAGCAAATGTATCTAAATGAAATTCAAACACATTCAAATAAAGCTATATGAATCAAATGAAAGTCAAATACATTCTATAAAGCTAATTGAATCAAATGAAAGTCAAACTCATTCAAACAAAGCTATTTGAATCAAAGGAGAGTCAAATAAATTCAAACAAAGCTAATTAAATCAAATAAAAGTAAAATACATTCTACAAAGCTAATTAAATCTAATGAAAGTCAAACACATTCAAACAAAGCCTTTTAAATCAAATGAAAGTCAAACACATTCAAAAAAAGCTTTTTAATTTAAATGAAAGTCAAACACATTCAAACAAAGCTATATAAATCAAATGAAAGTGAAATGCATTCTACAAAGCAAATTGATCTAAATGAAATTCAAACACATTCAAACAAAGCTATTTGAATCAAATGACAGTAAAATACATTCTACAAAGCTAATTGAATCAATTGAAAGTCAAACACTTTCAAACAAAGCTATTTGAATCAAATGAAAGTCAAATACATTCTACAAAGCTAATTGAATCAAATGAAAGTCAAACTGATCCAAAGTGGACATCTAATGAACCTGTTGCTTTAGTCTTAGAGACTCTTGGATTTTATCCATTTACAAAGAAGGCTGAAGTTCTATGTTGCATTTCATGGGTAGATTGAAGATTGGGCGCATGGCGCGCTTCACTACAGTTTTGGCACGTTTCACTGCTATTTTGGGCGTGTGGATCCTAAGCCATTTACTAGCTATTATTATCTTATATTTTAGTTAATGTTGCTGAAATAATGCCAAGAGTTTAGCTCTTTGGCCGGTTGTAATAGGAAGTTATCATTAGGCTTTATTATGCTTTTATTGTTTAGCTTAAATCGAGGAAAACTGCTGGCTTTTGGCTGTTCATGCTTGGACGGTTTTCCTTGACTTTTGGTGTGTTTTTGCTGCTCCTTTCCTCTATAAAAGGGAGAGCAAAACAGAAATAAAAACCAGTTTTGAGTTTGGATAAAAAACCTTGTGTTTTAGCATTTTAACTTAGAGTTTGTCTCAAGTTCAAGTGTTCCCTTATTGCTTTGAGTAAGTCTTGAGTGATAAGCTTAGGAGAGATTGAGTGAGTCTTATCTCTGGCCTAAAACCCCAAAACTTTGAGTGTGTCCTTGAGTTTTGGCCCTTTTATCTTGTTCCATGATATTTGAGTATTCTAACTATAAGTATTTTTAAATCCATCAACCCATATTCGGGAGGGTGTATTTAGATTTACATCATCTGGTATCAGAGCCTAGTTAAGGGTTTCTTGAAGAAAATCGAGTTTGAAGGCGTTTGGAGCAAAACGGCAGAATTCAATCAGTTTGGAGTTGCGGTTTGAGAAGGACATATCTCCTTCGTTTTCTGTCCAAATCGAGTTATTTCTTTTTTGAATCTGGATATGTTTTTGCGTAGATTACTCACAAAAATTTTCAGATATTTTGGAATTTTTCTGCTAATAAACTGGGCAGGTTTTTCGCAGCAACGCAGAAAAGAGGCAAAACCGGGAAGGCAGAATTCAATTGAAGATTTCTCCCTCATCCGAAAAGCTTTTGAGGAATTTCTTTTTTGCAAATTGGTTGTTTTGATCTGAATTTTCTGAATTTGTAAGCCTTTGAGAGTCTAGAGGCAATTTTCGTTTTTCATTTTGTCTCTAATTTCGGCAGTTCTCACTCATTGTACTTGTAATATCCAAGCAAAATAGTGGAAATCATGTCTAGTGAGGAGCTTGCTAGAATGTTGCAAGTAATCACTGAAAAATTGGAGAATTTGGAGAAAAAAACAGAAGAGAGTGAAGTCTCTAGGGCACAACAAGATACTAGGATGGATGCCATATCTGATATGCTCCTTAAAGCCACTAGGAAAATAAATGAATTAGAGGAGGAGGATGAAAATAGTGGTAACAATTTTAGACAATTTGATGAAGATAGGGGTCTAAAAATTGATATGCATGAATTTGATGGAGGGCATGATTGTGAGGCTTTCTTAGATTGGGTTAGGCAAATTGAAACCGTTTTTGATTACAAGGGGTATGATGATAGGAAACGGTTCAAGTTGGCTGTCCTTAAACTCACTAAACTAGCTGCATTGTGGTATGAAAACCTCAAGTCAAATAGAAGAAGAGAAGGGAAAGATAAGATAGACTCATGGGAAAAATTAAAAAAGAAAATGAGGGAAAAATGGGTAAGTAAAGAGTATGAGCAAGATCAATACTTAAAATTAACCCACCTATCACAAGAAAACATGAGTGTGGAGGATTACATAAAAGAATTTGAAAGGTTAGGCTTGACTTGCGACTTGCAAGAAAAGGAGGCTTACAAAATTGCTAGATTTGTCAAGGGGTTAACCAAAGAAATTAATAGGAAAGTGGAAGTTACTCATTATGCCACTTTTAGTGATGTATGCAAACTAGCTTTGAAGTATGAGTCTCAACTTAAAGAAGAAAGGGAGAAAGAGAAGCCCAAAACTTCTTCTTTCAAGAATACTTCGAAATTTACTCCTTTCAACTCTAAAGGGAGTACTTTTCAAAGTAAAACCTTTTCACCTAGCTCATCAAAAGGGAAAGAAAAACAAGTAGTTTCGCCTAGTGAGCTTTCAACTAGGAGAAAATGCTTCAAGTGTCATGGGAGAGGACATATTGCATCGGAATGTCCTAGTAAGAGTGTGTTAACAGCCTCTCAATGTGCTCTCATGGATGAGGAGGAGAAGGTCTATAACTTTGTGGCTCATGAGGAGGGTTGCGAGTTTGATGAAGAGTATGAGGAAGAGATTCAACCCGAAGATGAGTTCAACATGATGGTGGTTCGTAGAATCTTGTATAATGAACCCGAAATTGATCTTAAACAACGAAACAACTTGTTCCACACTAGATGCAAGATAGGAGAGAAGACTTGCAATGTGATTGTTGATAGTGGTGCCCAAACAGATGTTGTTTCATTCGAGGCTGTGAGTAAATTGAAGCTACCCACTAGAGACCATGGTGAACCTTACAAGCTCAATTGGTTGAATGATGGCACAAGCATTAGAGTCAAGAAGCAAGCATTGGTGTCTTATTCCATTGGAGGGTTCGAAGATGAGCGTTGGTGTGATATTCTTCCTATGGATGCGTGTCATTTGTTGCTTGGAAGACCGTGGCAGTTTGATCATGATTCGGAGCATAAAGGGAAAACTAATGTGTATATTGTAACTACCAAAAATGGTAGAAAAGTTAAGTTAGTGCCTTTACCTCCTAAAGTTGCTAAGAAAGAAAAAGAGAAAAGCAACTATCTTGTAACTTGTAATGAATATGAACGAATAATGAAAGAAATGGGGGGAGGGTATGCTTTGGTGGTAAGGACCAAAGATGATAATGGTACTACTTGTATTAACTCATCCATGCTAAATGAGTTATTAGAAGAGTACCAAGATGTGTTCCCCAATGACTTGCCCAAAGGCCTACCTCCAATTAGAGGCATTGAGCACGCCATTGACTTAATTCCAGGAGCACCTTTGCCCAACAAGGCTGCCTATAGGTGTAATCCGGAAGAGAGTAAGGAACTTGAAAAGCAAGTGAACGAATTACTTGAGAGAGGTTATGT
Source organism: Chenopodium quinoa (assembly GCF_001683475.1). Classification (NCBI taxonomy): domain Eukaryota; kingdom Viridiplantae; phylum Streptophyta; class Magnoliopsida; order Caryophyllales; family Amaranthaceae; genus Chenopodium; species Chenopodium quinoa. Next base: position 39,703 of record NW_018744524.1, read on the forward strand.
GAGAGAAAGCCTTAGTCCTTGCGCGGTTCCAGCCCTCTTAGTACCAAAAAAAGATGGTACTTGGAGAATGTGTGTTGATAGTCGTTCCATTAACAATATAACGGTCAAATACCGTTTTCCTATGCCTCGATTGCAAGATATGTTAGATGAGTTGAGTGGTGCCTTAGTCTTTTCCAAAATAGATTTAAGGAGTGGGTACCATCAAATGAGAATTCGAGAGGGGGATGAGTGGAAGACGGCTTTCAAAACAAAACAAGGGTTGTATGAGTGGTTAGTGATGCCATTTGGGCTTTGCAACGCCCCAAGCTCCTTCATGAGATTGATGAATGAAGTTCTCCGTTCTTTTCTTAATGATTTTGTTGTTGTTTACTTAGATGACATTCTTGTGTATAGTAAAAACAATGATGATCATGTAATTCATTTGAGGAGATTGTTTGAAAAATTGAGGGAGGTGAAGTTGTATGGTAAGCTTGAAAAATGTGTATTCATGACTCCTAGTGTTGTATTCTTAGGATACATTGTAACAGGAGAGGGGGTTCATGTAGATCCGGAGAAGGTAAAAGCAGTCCAGTCTTGGTTGGCTCCAACCAATGTGCACGAAGTTAGAAGTTTTCATGGACTTGCCTCCTTCTATAGGCGGTTCATCAAAAACTTCTCTACCATCATGGCTCCAATCACCGAGTTGACCAAAAGGGGTGAGTTCGTATGGGAAGAAAATGCTCAACGGGCCTTTGAGAAGGTCAAACATATGCTTTGCAACGCTCCTATACTTGTGCTACCAGATTTCAACAAAGTGTTTGAGGTAGAGTGTGATGCAAGTGGGATTGGAATAGGTGCTGTTTTGATTCAAGAGAAGAAGCCCGTGAGTTACTTTAGTGAGAAGTTGAATGGGGCTAAGTTGAACTATTCCACTTATGACCGTGAGTTCTATGCCATAGTTAGAGCACTTGATCATTGGTCTCACTACCTTAGACCAAAACCATTTGTTCTTCATTCCGATCATGAGGCTCTAAAATTTATTCATGGGCAACAAAAACTCAACAAGAGACATGCTAAATGGGTGGAGTTTCTCCAATCATTTACCTTTAGCTCCAAGTACAAGGATGGAAAGAGTAATGTTGTGGCCGATGCATTGTCTCGTCGGAGCTACTTACTTTCCATGGTGGATGCTAAGATCTTGGGTTTTGAACAACTCAAGGAATGTTACATAAATGATCCCGACTTTGCTAGTGAGATAGAGAATCCTACCAAAGAGTTTGTGAGACAAGATGGCTACCTCTTTAAAGGTAACAAGCTATGTGTTCCGAAGAGTGGGGTTAGGGAGTTATTAGTGAGAGAAGTGCATGGTGGAGGTTTAGCCGGTCATTTTGGGATACAAAAGACTCTTGATATTCTAGGTGAACACTTCTATTGGCCTAGAATGATCAAGGATGTTACTCATGTTGTAGAGAGATGTGCTACTTGTCAAAAGGCTAAGGGACACTTCACAAAGGGTCTTTATACTCCGTTGCCAGTTCCGGATGCTCCATGGGAAAGTGTTAGCATGGATTTCATTGTTGGATTGCCTCGCACTCAAAGGGGAAGAGATAGCATCATGGTTGTTGTAGATAGATTCTCTAAAATGGCACACTTTGTAGCTTGTAATAAAACTGATGATGCCGTGAAAGTGGCCGAGCTGTACTTCAATGGAAATTGTCAAACTCCATGGCATTCCTCGAAGTATAGTATCTGATAGGGACTCCAAATTCCTTAGTCACTTTTGGAGAACCCTATGGAAACTTGTGGGTACCAAGTTACTATTTAGTACCTCTCATCATCCCCAAACCGATGGGCAAACCGAGGTCACTAATAGAACTTTGGGTACTTTGTTACGAGGTCTTGTGAGCAAAACGCAAAAAGATTGGGACATGAAATTAGCCCATGCGGAGTTTGCTTACAATAGAGCTCATTCCCTAACTACTTCCCGTTCTCCATTTGAAGTAGTTTATGGAGTGAACCCATTTGTGTCGATTGATCTTGTTCCTATGGTTAAGAGTGACATGGTAGAGAAAGATGCTAAAAAGAGGGTGGAAACCTTTCAAAAAACCTGTGAGCAAGTGAAGAAAAGAATTGAGGAGATGAATAAAAAATACCAAGAGCGAGCCAATAAGAAACGCAAACAGCCTATTTTTCATCCCGGGGACTTGGTTTGGGTGCATTTGAGGAAGGAGAGGTTCCCTAAGCTTCGCAAAAACAAGCTTATGCCTCGTTCTGATGGTCCTTTTAAGGTTCTTGAGAGGGTGAACGATAGTGCTTACAAAATTGAGCTACCAGACGAATTGATGGGTGTTAGTGCGACTTTCAATGTAGGGGATTTATCACCATACTTTGATGATTCAAGTTTGAGGGCAAACTCTTTTGAAGAAGGGGGGGAATGATCCAAAGTGGACATCTAATGAACCTGTTGCTTTAGTCTTAGAGACTCTTGGATTTTATCCATTTACAAAGAAGGCTGAAGTTCTATGTTGCATTTCATGGGTAGATTGAAGATTGGGCGCATGGCGCGCTTCACTACAGATTTGGCACGTTTCACTGCTATTTTGGGCGTGTGGATCCTAAGCCATTTACTAGCTATTATTATCTTATATTTTAGTTAATGTTGCTGAAATAATGCCAAGAGTTTAGCTCTTTGGCCGGTTGTAATAGGAAGTTATCATTAGGCTTTATTATGCTTTTATTGTTTAGCTTAAATCAAGGAGGAAAACTGCTGGCTTTTGGCTGTTCATGCTTGGACGGTTTTCCTTGACTTTTGGTGTGTTTTTGCTGCTCCTTTTCTCTATAAAAGGGAGAGCAAAACAGAAATAAAAACCAGTTTTGAGTTTGGATAAAAAACCTTGTGTTTTAGCATTTTAACTTAGAGTTTGTCTCAAGTTCAAGTGTTCCCTTATTGCTTTGAGTAAGTCTTGAGTGATAAGCTTAGGAGAGATTGAGTGAGTCTTATCTCTGGCCTAAAACCCTAAAACTTTGAGTGTGTCCTTGAGTTTTGGCCCTTTTATCTTGTTCCATGATATTTGAGTATTCTAACTATAAGTATTTTTAAATCCATCAACCCATATTCGGGAGGGTGTATTTAGATTTACATCACATTCAAACAAAGATTTTGAATCAAATGAAAGTCAAATACATTCTACAAAGCTAATTGAATCAAATGAAAGTCAAACACATTCAAATAAAGCTATTTGAATCAAATGAAACTCAAATACATTCTACAAAGCTAATTGAATCAAATGAAAGTCAAACACATTCAAACAGAGCTATTTGAATCAAATGAGAGTCAAATAAATTCAAACAAAGCTAATTAAATCAAATAAAAGTAAAATACATTCTACAAAGCTAATTGAATCAAATGAAAGTCAAACACATTCAAACAAAACTATTTGAATCAAATGAAAGTCAAATACATTCTACAAAGCTAACTGAATCAAATGAAAGTTAAACACATTCAAACAAATCTAATTGAATCAAATGAAAGTCAAACACATTCAAACAAAGCTATTTTAATTAAATGAATGTCAAATACATTCTACAAAGCTAATTGAATCAAATGAAAGTCAAACACATTCAAACAAAGCTATTTGAAGAAAATGAAAGTCAAATACATTCTACAAAGCAAATTGAAACAAATGAAAGTCAAACACAGTCAAACAAAGTTATTTGACTCAAATGAAAGTCAAATACATTCTACAAAGCTAATTAAATCAAATGAAAGTCAAACACATTCAAACAAAGCTAATTGAATCAAATGAAAGTCAAACACATTCAAAAACAGCTTTTTAATTTAAATGAAAGTCAAACACATTCAAACAAAGCTATATAAATCAAATGAAAGTGAAATGCATTCTACAAAGCAAATTGAATTAAATGAAATTCAAACACATTCAAACAAAGCTATTTGAATCAAATGACAGTAAAATACATTCTACAAAGCTAATTGAATCAATTGAAAGTCAAACACATTCAAACAAAGCTATTTGAATAAAATGAAAGTCAAATACATTCTACAAAGCAAATTGAAACAAATGAAAGTCAAACACAGTCAAACAAAGTTATTTAACTCAAATGAAAGTCAAATACATTCTACCAAGCTAATTGAATCAAATGAAAGTCAAACACATTCAAACAAAGCTATTTGAATCAAATGAAAGTCAGACACATTCAAACAAAGATTCTGAATCAAATGAAAGTCAAATACATTCTACAAAGCTAATTGGATGAAATTAAAGTCAAACACATTCAAATAAAGCTATTTGAATCAAATGAAAGTCAAATACATTCTACAAAGCTAATTGAATCAAATGAAAGTCAAACACATTCAAACAAAGCTATTTGAATCAAACGAGAGTCAAATAAATCAAACAAAGCTAATTAAATCAAATAAAAGTAAAATACATTCTACCAAGCTAATTGAATCAAATGAAAGTCAAACACATTCAAACAAAGCTATTTGAATCAAATGAAAGTCAAACACATTCAAACAAAGATTATGAATCAAATGAAAGTCAAATACATTCTACAAAGCTAATTGAATCAAATTAAAGTCAAACACATTCAAATAAAGCTATTTGAATCAAATGAAAGTCAAATACATTCTACAAAGCTAATTGAATCAAATGAAAGTCAAACACATTCAAACAAAGCTATTTGAATAAAATGAAAGTCAAATACATTCTACAAAGCTAATTGAATCAAATGAAAGTCAAACACAGTCAAACAAAGTTATTTAACTCAAATGAAAGTCAAATACATTCTACAAAGCTAATTGAATCAAATGAAAGTCAAACACATTCAAACAAAGCTATTTGAATCAAATGAAAGTCAAACACATTCAAACAAAGATTTTGAATCAAATGAAAGTCAAATACATTCTACAAAGCTAATTGAATCAAATGAAAGTCAAACACATTCAAATAAAGCTATTTGAATCAAATGAAAGTCAAATACATTCTACAAAGCTAATTGAATCAAATGAAAGTCAAACACATTCAAACAAAGCTATTTGAATCAAAGGAGAGTCAAATAAATCCAAACATAGCTAATTAAATTAAATAAAAGTAAAATACATTCTACAAAGCTAATTGAATCAAATGAAAGTCAAACACATTCAAACAAAGCCTTTTAAATCAAATGAAAGTCAAACACATTCAAAAAAAGCTTTTTAATTTAAATGAAAGTCAAACACATTCAAACAAAGCTATATAAATCAAACGAATGTGAAATGCATTCTACAAAGCAAATTAAATTAAATGAAATTCAAACACATTCAAACAAAGCTATTTGAATCAAAGGACAGTAAAATACATTCTACAAAGCTAATTGAATCAATTGAAAGTCAAACACATTCAAACAAAGCTATTTGAATCAAATGAAAGTCAAATACATTCTACAAAGCTAATTGAATCAAATGAAAGTCAAACACATTCAAACAAAGCTAATTGAACCAAATGAAAGTCAAACACATTCAAACAAAACTATTTTAATTAAATGAATGTCAAATACATTCTACAAAGCTAATTGAATCAAATGAAAGTCAAACACATTCAAACAAAGCTATTTGAAGAAAATGAAAGTCAAATACATTCTACAAAGCAAATTGAATCAAATGAAAGTCAAACACAGTCAAACAAAGTTATTTGATTCAAATGAAAGTCAAATACATTCTACAAAGCTAATTGAATCAAATGAAAGTCAAACACATTCAAACAAAGCTAATTGAATCAAATGAAAGTCAAACACATTCAAAAACAGCTTTTTAATTTAAATGAAAGTCAAACACATTCAAACAAAGCTATATAAATCAAATGAAAGTGAAATGCATTCTACAAAGCAAATTGAATTAAATGAAATTCAAACACATTCAAACAAAGCTATTTGAATCAAATGACAGTAAAATACATTCTACAAAGCTAATTGAATCAATTGAAAGTCAAACACATTCAAACAAAGCTATTTGAATAAAATGAAAGTCAAATACATTCTACAAAGCAAATTGAAACAAATGAAAGTCAAACACAGTCAAACAAAGTTATTTAACTCAAATGAAAGTCAAATACATTCTACCAAGCTAATTGAATCAAATGAAAGTCAAACACATTCAAACAAAGCTATTTGAATCAAATGAAAGTCAAACACATTCAAACAAAGATTCTGAATCAAATGAAAGTCAAATACATTCTACAAAGCTAATTGGATGAAATTAAAGTCAAACACATTCAAATAAAGCTATTTGAATCAAATGAAAGTCAAATACATTCTACAAAGCTAATTGAATCAAATGAAAGTCAAACACATTCAAACAAAGCTATTTGAATCAAAGGAGAGTCAAATAAATCCAAACATAGCTAATTAAATTAAATAAAAGTAAAATACATTCTACAAAGCTAATTGAATCAAATGAAAGTCAAATACATTCAAACAAAGCTATTTGAATCAAATAAAAGTAAAATACATTCTAAAAAGCTAATTGAATCAAATGAAAGTCAAACACATTCAAACAAAGCCTTTTAAATCAAACGAAAGTCAAACACATTCAAAAAAAGCTTTTTAATTTAAATGAAAGTCAAACACATTCAAACAAAGCTATATAAATCAAATGAAAGTGAAATGCATTCTACAAAGAAAATTGATCTAAATGAAATTCAAACACATTCAAACAAAGCTATTTGAATCAAATGACAGTCAAACACATTCTATAAAGCTAATTGAATCAATTGAAAGTCAAACACATTCAAACAAAGCTATTTGAATCAAATGAAAGTCAAATACATTCTACAAAGCTAATTGAATCAAATGAAAGTCAAACACATTCAAACAAAGATAATTGAATCAAATGAAAGTCAAACACATTCAAACAAAGCTATTTTAATTAAATGAATGTCAAATACATTCTATAAAGCTAATTGAATCAAATGAAAGTCAAACACATTCAAACAAAGCTATTTGAATAAAATGAAAGTCAAATACATAATACAAAGCAAATTGAAACAAATGAAAGTCAAACACAGTCAAACAAAGTTATTTAACTCAAATGAAAGTCAAATACATTCTACAAAGCTAATTGAATCAAATGAAAGTCAAACACATTCAAACAAAGCTATTTGAATCAAATGAAAGTCAAACACATTCAAACAAAGATTTTGAATCAAATGAAAGTCAAATACATTCTACAAAGCTAATTGAATCAAATGAAATTCAAACACATTCAAATAAAGCTATTTGAATCAAATAAAAGTCAAATACATTCTACAAAGCTAATTGAATCAAATGAAAGTCAAACACATTCAAACAAAGCTATTTGAATCAAAGGAGAGTCAAATAAATCCAAATAAAGCTAATTAAATCAAATAAAAGTAAAATACATTCTACAAAGCTAATTGAATCAAATGAAAGTCAAACACAATCAAACAAAGCCTTTTAAATCAAATGAAAGTCAAACACATTCAAAAAAAGCTTTTTAATTTAAATGAAAGTCAAACACATTCAAACAAAGCTATATAAATCAAATGAAAGTGAAATGCATTCTACAAAGCAAATTGAATTAAATGAAATTCAAACACATTCAAACAAAGCTATTTGAATCAAAGGACAGTAAAATACATTCTACAAAGCTAATTAAATCAATTGAAAGTCAAACACATTCAAACAAAGCTATTTGAATCAAATGAAAGTCAAATACATTCTACAAAGCTAATTGAATCAAATGAAAGTCAAACACATTCAAACAAAGCTAATTGAACCAAATGAAAGTCAAACACATTCAAACAAAACTATTTTAATTAAATGAATGTCAAATACATTCTACAAAGCTAATTGAATCAAATGAAAGTCAAACACATTCAAACAAAGCCTTTTAAATCAAATGAAAGTCAAACACATTCAAAAAAAGCTTTTTAATTTAAATGAAAGTCAAACACATTCAAACAAAGCTATATAAATCAACTGAAAGTGAAATGCATTCTACAAAGCAAATTGAATTAAATGAAATTCAAACACATTCAAACAAAGCTATTTGAATCAAATGACAGTAAAATACATTCTACAAAGCTAATTGAATCAATTGAAAGTCAAACACATTCAAAAAAAGCTATTTGAATCAAATGAAAGTCAAATACATTCTACAAAGCTAATTGAATAAAATGAAAGTCAAACACATTCAAACAAAGTCTTTTAAATCAAATGAAAGTCAAACACATTCAAAAACAGCTTTTTAATTTAAATGATAGTCAAACACATTCAAACAAAGCTATATAAATCAAATGAAAGTGAAATGCATTCTACAAAGCAAATTGAATTAAATGAAATTCAAACACATTCAAACAAAGCTATTTGAATCAAATGACAGTAAAATACATTCTACAAAGCTAATTGAATCAATTGAAAGTCAAACACATTCAAACAAAGCTATTTGAATCAAATGAAAGTCAAATACATTCTACAAAGCTAATTGAATAATATGAAAGTCAAACACATTCAAACAAAGCCTTTTAAATCAAATGAAAGTCAAACACATTCAAAAAAAGCTTTTTATTTTAAATGAAAGTCAAACACATTCAAACAAAGCTATATAAATTAAATGAAAGTGAAATGCATTCTACAAAGCAAATTGATCTAAATGAAATTCAAACACATTCAAACAAAGCTATTCGAATCAAATGACAGTCAAACACATTCTACAAAGCTAATTGAATCAATTGAAAGTCAAACACATTCAAACAAAGCTATTTGAATCAAATGAAAGTCAAATACATTCTACAAAGCTAATTGAATCAAATGAAAGTCAAACACATTCAAACAAAGTTAATTGAAGCAAATGAAAGTCAAACACGTTCAAACAAAGCTATTTTAATTAAATGAATGTCAAATACATTCTACAAAGCTAATTGAATCAAATGAAAGTCAACACACATTCAAACAAAGCTATTTGAATAAAATGAAAGTCAAACACATTCAAACAAAGCTATTTGAATCAAATGAGAGTCAAATACATCCAAACAAAGCTAATTAAATCAAATAAAAGTCTAATACATTCTACAAAGCTAATTGAATTAAATTAAAGTCAAACACATTCAAACAAAGCTATTTGAAGAAAATGAAAGTCAAATACATTCTACAAAGCAAATTGAAACAAATGAAAGTCAAACACATTCAAACAAAGCTATTTGAATCAAATGACAGTCAAACACATTCTACAAAGCTAATTGAATCAATTGAAAGTCAAACACATTCAAACAAAGCTATTTGAATCAAATGAAAGTCAAATACATTTTACAAAGCTAATTGAATCAAATGAAAGTCAAACACATTCAAACAAAGCTAATTGAATCAAATGAAAGTCAAACACATTCAAACAAAGCTATTTTAATTAAATGAATGTCAAATACATTCTACAAAGCTAATTGAATCAAATGAAAGTCAAACACATTCAAACCAAGCTATTTTAATTAAATGAATGTCAAATACATTCTACAAAGCTAATTGAATCAAATAAAGTTAAACACATTCAAACAAAGCTATTTTAATTAAATGAATGTCAAATACATTCTACAAAGCTAATTGTATCAAATGAAAGTCAAAACACATTCAAACAAAGCTATTTGAAGAAAATGAAAGTCAAATACATTCTACAAAGCAAATTGAAACAGATGAAAGTCAAACACAGTCAAACAAAGTTATTTGACTCAAATGAATGTCAAATACATTCTACAAAGCTAATTGAATCAAATGAAAGTCAAACAAATTCAAACAAAGCTATTTGAATCAAATGAAAGTCAAACACATTCAAACAAAGATTTTGAATCAAATGAAAGTCAAATACATTCAACAAAGCTAATTGAATCAAATGAAAGTCAAACACATTCAAATAAAGCTATTTGAATCAAATGAAAGTCAAATACATTCTACAAAGCTAATTGAATCAAATGAAAGTCGAACACATTCAAACAAAGCAATTTGAATCAAAGGAGAGTCAAATAAATTCAAACAAAGCTAAATAAATCAAATAAAAGTAAAATACATTCTATAAAGCTAATTGAATCAAATGAAAGTCAAACACATTCAAACAAAGCCTTTTAAATCAAATGAAAGTCAAACACATTCAAAAAAAGCTTTTTAATTTTAATGAAAGTCAAACACATTCAAACAAAGCTATATAAATCAAATGAAAGTGAAATGCATTCTACAAAGAAAATTGATCTAAATGAAATTCAAACACATTCAAACAAAGCTATTTGAATCAAATGACAGTCAAACACATTCTATAAAGCTAATTGAATCAATTGAAAGTCAAACACATTCAAACAAAGCTATTTGAATCAAATGAAAGTCAAATACATTCTACAAAGCTAATTGAATCAAATGAAAGTCAAACACATTCAAACAAAGTTAATTGAAGCAAATGAAAGTCAAACACGTTCAAACAAAGCTGTTTTAATTAAATGAATGTCAAATACATTCTACAAAGCTAATTGAATCAAATGAAAGTCAACACACATTCAAACAAAGCTATTTGAATAAAATGAAAGTCAAACACATTCAAACAAAGCTATTTGAATCAAATGAGAGTCAAATACATCCAAACAAAGCTAATTAAATCAAATAAAAGTCTAATACATTCTACAAAGCTAATTGAATTAAATTAAAGTCAAACACATTCAAACAAAGCTATTTGAAGAAAATGAAAGTCAAATACATTCTACAAAGCAAATTGAAACAAATGAAAGTCAAACACAGTCAAACAAAGTTATTTAACTCAAATGAAAGTCAAATACATTCTACAAAGCTATTTGAATCAAATGAAAGTCAAACACATTCAAACAAGCTATTTGAATCAAATGAAAGTCAAATACATTCTACAAAGCTAATTGAATCAAATGAAAGTCAAACACATTCAAACAAAGCTAATTGAACCAAATGAAAGTCAAACACATTCAAACAAAACTATTTTAATTAAATGAATGTCAAATACATTCTACAAAGCTAATTGAATCAAATGAAAGTCAAACACATTCAAACAAAGCTATTTGAAGAAAATGAAAGTCAAATACATTCTACAAAGCAAATTGAATCAAATGAAAGTCAAACACAGTCAAACAAAGTTATTTGATTCAAATGAAAGTCAAATACATTCTACAAACCTAATTGAATCAAATGAAAGTCAAACACATTCAAACAAAGTTGTTTGAATCAAATAAGAGTCAAATAAATTCAACCAAAGCTAATTAAATAAAATAAAAATAAAATACATTCTACAAAGCTAATTGAATCAAATGAAAGTCAAACACATTCAAACAAAGCCTTTTAAATCAAATGAAAGTCAAACACATTCAAAAAAAGTTTTTTAATTTAAATGAAAGTCAAACACATTCAAACAAAGCTATATAAATCAAATGAAAGTGAAATGCATTCTACAAAGCAAATTGAATTAAATGAAATTCAAACACATTCAAACAAAGCTATTTGAATCAAAGGACAGTAAAATACATTCTACAAAGCTAATTGAATCAATTGAAAGTCAAACACATTCAAACAAAGCTATTTGAATCAAATGAAAGTCAAATACATTCTACAAAGCTAATAGAATCAAATGAAAGTCAAACACATTCAAACAAAGCCTTTTAAATCAAATGAAAGTCAAACACATTCAAAAAAAGCTTTTTATTTTAAATGAAAGTCAAACACATTCAAACAAAGCTATATAAATTAAATGAAAGTGAAATGCATTCTACAAAGCAAATTTATCTAAATGAAATTCAAACACATTCAAACAAAGCTATTTGAATCAAATCACAGTCAAACACATTCTACAAAGCTAATTGAATCAATTGAAAGTCAAACACATTCAAACAAAGCTATTTGAATCAAATGAAAGTCAAATACATTCTACAAAGCTAATTGAATCAAATGAAAGTCAAACACATTCAAACAAAGTTAATTGAAGCAAATGAAAGTCAAACACGTTCAAACAAAGCTGTTTTAATTAAATGAATGTCAAATACATTCTACAAAGCTAATTGAATCAAATGAAAGTCAACACACATTCAAACAAAGCTATTTGAATAAAATGAAAGTCAAACACATTCAAACAAAGCTATTTGAATCAAATGAGAGTCAAATACATCCAAACAAAGCTAATTAAATCAAATAAAAGTCTAATACATTCTACAAAGCTAATTGAATTAAATTAAAGTCAAACACATTCAAACAAAGCTATTTGAAGAAAATGAAAGTCAAATACATTCTACAAAGCAAATTGAAACAAATGAAAGTCAACACACATTCAAACAAAGCTATTTGAATAAAATGAAAGTCAAACACATTCAAACAAAGCTATTTGAATCAAATGAGAGTCAAATACATCCAAACAAAGCTAATTAAATCAAATAAAAGTCTAATACATTCTACCAAGCTAATTGAATTAAATTAAAGTCAAACACATTCAAACAAAGCTATTTGAAGAAAATGAAAGTCAAATACATTCTACAAAGCAAATTGAAACAAATGAAAGTCAAACACATTCAAACAAAGCTATTTGAATCAAATGACAGTCAAACACATTCTACAAAGCTAATTGAATCGATTGAAAGTCAAACACATTCAAACAAAGCTATTTGAATCAAATGAAAGTCAAATACATTTTACAAAGCTAATTGAATCAAATGAAAGTCAAACACATTCAAACAAAGCTAATTGAATCAAATGAAAGTCAAACACATTCAAACAAAGCTATTTTAATTAAATGAATGTCAAATACATTCTACAAAGCTAATTGAATCAAATGAAAGTCAAACACATTCAAACCAAGCTATTTTAATTAAATGAATGTCAAATACATTCTACAAAGCTAATTGAATCAAATGAAAGTTAAACACATTCAAACAAAGCTATTTTAATTAAATGAATGTCAAATACATTCTACAAAGCTAATTGTATCAAATGAAAGTCAAACACATTCAAACAAAGCTATTTGAAGAAAATGAAAGTCAAATACATTCTACAAAGCAAATTGAAACAGATGAAAGTCAAACACAGTCAAACAAAGTTATTTGACTCAAATGAATGTCAAATACATTCTACAAAGCTAATTGAATCAAATGAAAGTCAAACACATTCAAACAAAGCTATTTGAATCAAATGAAAGTCAAACACATTCAAACAAAGATTTTGAATCAAATGAAAGTCAAATACATTCAACAAAGCTAATTGAATCAAATGAAAGTCAAACACATTCAAATAAAGCTATTTGAATCAAATGAAAGTCAAATACATTCTGTTTCGGGGTTTTCTGATGTCCTGCGGGAGAGTTACAATTCCGAGACTGGAACCGGACGCCTGTACCTGCAAAATAACGGAGACTCCTGAGAGCTCCGCCTCCAACGGTCAAGTTAGTACCTGATTAAGGAGTAATTAATACGGAAATTAAAGTAATAAGATCTCTCTAGGTGAGAGTGTTTAATGTTGGTAATCTGCGTCGTTAGCGAGATTAGCCGGTTATTAGCGTTCCGTAATGTTTCTGTTCTTCTCTTGATTTCTTGACTGCTTAATTAATGAGGATTAATTAAGTATTTATAGCCTTGAGAAGCGTGCCACTCTCTAGGTTTAGGGTAAACCTAGGGCTGACCGGGCCTCTAGACAGGATTGGGCCTTGTTGGCCGGTTTTCCCATTTGGCATGGGTGGACACGTGGCGTGTCTCAATTGGTCCGTAGAGGACGTATCTGTGATTGACACGTGGCAGGCTCCTATTGGCCTTCGTGAAGGACACGTGGCGGAACCTGGTTGGTCCACTTGTCAGACGGTGATTGGTGGATAAAAATCCCCTAATCATTTGCCCCTCACAGGTGGCACGTGACTGGTCACGTGTCGCCTGTGACAGGTGTCGCACGGTGACAGGCGACGGCCTGCTACAGGTGTCACCTTGCAAACGGCCGAGAGATTTTCCCGCCCAAATTTTGAATTTGGAAGCGACCTTTCGCCTTTTCACCTTGCCTATATAAGGAAGTGCTGACTTCGGTCATTTTCACATTTGAGAACTTTGCGAGAACATTCGGACCCCTGAACTTGCTCTGACATTTTGGACCTTTTCTGCCTACCGCCTGTTCTGACAAGCCGACTGCACCGGACTTCCAGAACTTCATCAACCGTCACTCGTTCAGGTAACTCAGTTCTCTTACTCTTAATTTTCTTTTTATTTTTGAAATGGCACCACGGAAGCACACGACACGACCTAAGTTAGTGATCAGCCGGTCACCGGGGACGGCTGAATCTAGGACTAGGAGTGCCGCCTGCCCTTTTCTGGACCCATCTTTGCCCTTTATACAAAGTCCGACTGTATCTGTGTCTATGCAGAACGTGATGGCCAGAACAAAACAGACTGCTATGATATCAAACTCAGACGGCTCCTCCCAAAGGGTGCTCCTTAGTGAAACATCTGACCAGGCGCCAGATGTAGAATTGAAACGAGGCGGCTGCCAAGCCGACAGTTCTGAGAGAGGGGCCAAGGTGGTCCCTTCCCATCTTACCGTTGATATGTCTAATTTTCCTCCTGCTCCTTCTAAGGGAGAGGAGGCGGGCCCCTCTGGGAGAGGGGAGGAGTCGTCCTCTTCGGACTCGTCAGAGGACGAGTCCGAGTCCAGCTCTTCTGGCCACAGTTCTCCAGGCTCAGAAGAAAGACATAGCCGCCTACAAGAGGCGAGACTTTCTCATGCAGTTGAGAAGGGGGACAATTGGGCGGAGCCGTCCGCCTCTTACAGAGAGGAAAACGCCCCCTACTACTGCATGGTACCCCGGGGCCGGATCGCAACCATGCAAGACAAAGTGGCGAGCTTTATTGCTAACCACAGAATGGGCCCGGAATTTTTACTGTTCGTGCCGGATCCAGAAGACACTGTCGTCTGGCCGGCTGGTACCAGCTATGATGACGGCTGCTTTGGCTGCTATGTGGCGGCCATCAAAGCTGGACTGCGCTTCCCATTACATCCGGCTGTTCAGCGGATTTTAGATGGGTATGATTTGGGGTTATGGCAGTTAGCCCCCAACTCTTGGGTAAACGTACTCGGCTATGTGGCCGGGTGCGAAATGTACGGGGTGGAGCCAAGCTTTGAGGCTTTCGCCCACATGAACTATCTCAGCCGGACCCCTAAGTCGGGAGGTACCGGCTGGTATCAATTAACAAGCCATAGGGGTTACCTCATGACGAGAGGTAAGGCAAACAAATGGAAGGATTGGCGGAACACCTTCCTTATCATTGAGGGTTCAGACACGGAGCTGAACCAACGTTTTAACAAGTGGAATAGGGATCCGCCTCTTCTCGCAGGCGGCCGCAGCATGCCGCCTGTTCCCCCAAAGGCTAAAAGAGAGATCCTAGACAAAGGACTCTTCAAAGTAGAGACTAGGGTGAACCCTACTTCAGGGGTACGAGAGCAAGTACCCCTACACTGCGTCCCGAGCTTCAAGTGGCTCTATGACGAGTACTTTTTGGCCGCCTGTGGCCTCAGCAGTCGGTGCTCTAGAGGTAGCCGGCCTGACAAATACTCTGTTTTTTCCACGCCTTGTTTACTTGGGACCTTTACTAACTTTGCTGTTTATTTTTTGCAGCTGACGCCATGAGTAAAATAACAGCATCCAAGACTGCGGCGGCCATGTTGCGGGCCTCTCTCATGCAACAGTCTTGTGCCGACTCCCCCAACAAGGGGGCACCCTTGGTAGGCTTCGAAAACTCTTCCTCTTTTAGGAGTTGTCTTATGCATATACTAACTCTTTTTGTTTTCAGTCTGGCACTCCAAGAGCTTCTTCCTCGCAACAGCCGGACCCCAAGGCCCGGAGGACGACTGTTGCAAGCTCTCCTGGGTCTTCCAGGAAAACAGTGGCGGCTGAGAAGCAGCCGGCCACTTCTTCTAAAACCCCGGCGGGGCCGCCTAGAAGTATGGACAATTACTTGTAAAAACTTTTACACTTGCTTCCTTCTTGACTAGGTCTAACTTGCTTTTTTACGCTTGATGCAGCCGGCCCTCAGGGGCTTGACTTGGTTGAGGTAGCCAAGTCCATGATCAAGGTAGTTCCTCCATCTGAAAGGGAGGCGGTCAGGGGTGCCGGCACCCTTGACCTTGATGGGATTTCAGGGGTCCTTGCTGAGGTATACTTAGCATATTTTTGAGTATTTGAGTTCCAGGACGCCTGTTATCTTTTTTGTTTGGAAACTGACGCCTGTTGTTTCTGTACTTAGGCCCTGCTCCGAGTTAACAGCCTTCGCAAGCCGATTGATCGGAAAAACAAAGAGGTAAAGGCCGCAAAAGCTATGGCCGCCTCCAACTGTGATAAGGCAATGTTTCAAATTGCCCAAAATGAAGTACTGACCATTGATATTCTTTATTATCAGGCGCAGGCTACCGCCGCTGTTCGGGCTCAGTTAGAGGCGGCCCAGAAGAAGAATGACGAGCTGGAGGCGACCGTCACAAATCTTAAGGCCGAGCTGAAACCTCTTCGCCAAAAAATGCACTCTTACGAAGCCATGGAGAAATCTTTGGCCAACGTAAAAGAACGCCTGGTGAGCCAAGAGAAGAGTCTTACCCAAGAGCTCTCGGAAAAGGCCGAGCAAGAGAAGAAAGAGCTCGTCCGGGAGATGGTGGAAGACTCCACTCAAATCCAGCGCATGACCTGGGGCCGCCTGTTCCCCAGTGCCGACTTTGCCTCATGGGAAAGAACGTACCGCCAGTGTTCGGAAACATATAATCAAGAGATCCTGGCGGCTGCTGAAGAAGAGGCGTTGGTAGATACGTTGGAGGAGGAGGAAGAGCCGGTTGTGGCGCTTGTGCCACTTGGGGGTAAGGCATCAAAAAAGGATGCAGCTGAAGCCGAGTCCAGCAAGAAGAGTGCTGACCAGGCGGCAGCTGCTAATACTGAACTGCCCCCTTCTTAAGCTTAATGTATTTTTTCCACGGCCTGCGTGCCGTTTGCTTTGTATTTACCCGGCCAGGGGGCCGGGGTTTTGAATATTCTGCTGGTCTTTAATGACCGCCTTATTTTTAATCAAATTTTTGTTTTGATTCAAATTTGTCTTAGTATTCCATATCTAATATCCCATTGTTCACTAGACCGACTGTTGTGTATGGCCGAACGTTGCAGATAGGTACAAATAGTAAGTACGCCGCCTATGCCCCTGAACGACTGGTTGTCTGTTTCCAGGATAGACGATCAGTCGACCATTTATTCAATCGGTATTCGAACTATTTATTCAATCGGTCTGACCAAGTAAATAGTATTACCTAGTCGCCAAGGAATTAAGTAAGATAACAAGCGGCGGGTACCGGTTGTTTCCCTTTATTGCCAATGTTGGCTTTTAACTCGTAATTTGTTAACCTAGCAAGAGTAGTGGTTGAGAGCCCCTGTTTATTAAAAACAGGCGGACGACTCATACCTTTTAGGCTCCATACTAAGTTCGAGTGACTATTAAGTTAACATAGGAGTTACTTAGTCTTCGTCACAATCTAGATTGAGAAGTAGAGGTACCAGGCGGCGTAGGCCGGCTAGACCCCTTGATTCGCCAATGTTTGTTGGCTATTAACTCAATAGGTACCCCCTGCATTTATCCCAAGTAATACAGGCGGTCATCTGACTCAGATGTCAACTGCTACCACTGGTTTGGTTAGTGATAGAGTTATCCTTGTCTCAAAAACGGCTACGTGGTTGCCCTTGGGGACAGTCGTATAGGTGCCGTGTAATTAGTTTATAGAACAATGTTCCACCCAAAAGGGAGCTGCTCTCTGCGACGAATTTCATCCGGAGGGATGCCGTCGGACGCCTGCTATGATGTTGGGACAGGTCGTATTAGTTTTGTAGATTTGATCAGGTGGCTTGGCGCCTGGTCTGATCATTCGGCCGGTGGCCTTGGTAAGTTCTTGGTGAACGTAGGTGCTAAGTAAAAGAAGGGTAGCCGCCTGTTAGGCACAGGGTCGGCCAGGCCCTAATCTTTTTAGCTAAGTATTGTGAGTAAAATACTCAATGGAGAGTAGCCGACTGTAAAGGAACAGACGGCATGCCCCTCTGAAGATTGAGTGAAAAAACTCAATGGAGAGTAGCCGACTGTAAAGGTACAGACGGCATGCCCCTCGTAATACAAAAATTGAATAGTAAGTGCAAACTTTATTAAGTAGCTCTTTACTTTACATCTTTCAGAAGAAATATTTTTTAAGGTTATCTACATTCCAAGTTCGAGGCAACGGTTGTCCGTCTGGTGTTTCCAGACGGTAGGTACCGTCCCTGACTTCCTCATAGATTCGGTAGGGTCCTTCCCAGTTGGGAGTTAGTTTGCCAGACTCATTAGCCCTACCAACTGCTTCCATTTTTCTAAGTACAAAGTCCCCTACTTTGAGTGGATGCCTGTGTACTTTTTTGTTGTATGATCTAGTCATTCTCAGGCGATAGATCTCATGGCGCAAAACAGCATTGCCCCTCTTTTCAGGAAGTGAGTCTAATGTCAGGCGCATGGCTTCCCAGTTTGCCTCTTCGTCATACAGCATTACTCGAAGAGTCGGCTCGTAGTGTTCTATTGGAAGAACAACTTCTGCACCATAAGTTAGGAGGAATGGAGTTTCTCCAGTCGCCCCTTTTTCAGTCGTCCTAATGGCCCAGAGAACATGTGGTAGTTCATCCGCCCATAGGCCGCCTGCTCGTTCAATCTTTTTCTTGAGACCGTCTGAGATGATTTTATTAAAGGCTTCTACCTGGCCGTTTGCTTGTGGACGGCCGACAGATGCAAAGTAGTGTGCAATTCCTTGGTCTCCCAACCAGCTTTTGAGAACAGGCGTCTCAAATTGGGGACCATTATCAAAAACCATAGACATGGGAACCCCGAACCGAGTGATGACGTTTTTCCAAATGAATGAAATTACATCTTTCGTCTTGATTCCCTTTACAGCCTCCGCCTCTACCCATTTAGTGAAGTAGTCAACGGCAACAAGTATATACCTTCTGCCGCCTGTAGCAGGCGTATATGGACCCAGAATGTCCATGCCCCACTTAGCAAACGGTAGTGGGCTGTGAATGGTAGTGAGGTCAGTAGCCGGACGGTGAATTAATTTGCCAAACCTTTGGCACTTGTCACATTTTTTCACCATCTCCATTGCATCTGCTTCCAAAGTAGGCCAAAAGTAGCCCTGCCGCCTTGCCCTTTGAGCAAGCATCCTACCACCTATATGAGAAGCACAGTAACCAGAGTGAAGATCATCTAGTATCTCTCGTCCCTTTTCAGGAGTAACACACTTTAAGAAGGGTTGAAGGTACCCCCTCTTGTGAAGTTCTCCATGTATCATTTCAAAACAGGAGGCTCGTTTTTTCAGTGCTGCCGCCTGTTGAGGATCATCCGGCAGTGTACCGTTTGTCAGATATGCCCTGATTGAATCCATCCAGGTTGAGCTTCTGTCTAGGATTCCAATAGGGTTTTCCTCGATGCTTCTCTTCTCCATTACTTCCCAAAAAACAGTTCGAGGAGTATCGGAGGAGGCGGATGATGCTAATTTTGACAGTGCATCTGCCTGGTTGTTTTCTGATCTCGGCACTTGGATCAGATGGAAATCCTAAAGGGAGCCGACTGCTTGTCGGACCGCCTGTAAATACTTGATCATGGCCGGATGGGTTGCTTCGTATTCGCCATTGTACTGACTCACTATCAATTGTGAATCAGAACAGGCGTCTATTTTTCTTGCCCCTGCCGCCTTGCACATGCGGATCCCGGCTAATAAAGCTTCATATTCTGCCTCATTGTTTGAAGCCTGAAAACTGAAGCGTAGAGCATACTCGAACCTGTCGCCCTCTGGAGATTGACATACGACGCCTGCTCCACAACCATTTGAAGTAGAGCTTCCGTCCACATATACCTTCCAGACTTGGTCTGGAACTTGAGAGTCAGGAGGACGAGTCATCTCTACAATAAAGTCAGCAAAGGCTTGTCCCTTCACTGCTTTTCTAGGCTCGAAAGTAACTTCGAGGCTCTGTATTTCTATGGCCCATTTGATCATTCGTCCTGACGACTCCATGATGGTAAGGGGCCGCTTGATTGGTTGGTCGGTATACACGACGACTGCATGTGCCAAAAAGTAGGGCTTCAATTTTTTAACAGCCATGAAGAGTGCAAGACCAAATTTCTCCACTAGGGGATACCTCAACTCGGCATTTTTCAGTACGTGACTGACAAAGTAGACCGGGAGCTGACAGCCGTCCCTTTCAGCAAGGAGCACAGCGCTTAACGCATGATCAGAGACGGCCAGGTACATGTAGAGATCCTCTTTGGGCAAAGGGCTGACCAGCCTCGGCAAGGAATGCAAGTGAACCTTTAATTTCTGGAAGGCGGCCTCAGCATCCGGCCCCCATTCAAACCTTGCCTTTTTCTTAATTGCCTGGAAAAAGTATAGGCATTTGTCGCCTGATCGGCTTAGGAATCTCCCCAAGGCCGCCAGACAACCTGTTAACTTCTGAACCTCTCGGATGGTACGAGGCGACTGCATGTCAATGACCGCCTGCACCTTCTCAGGGTTTGCCTCTATTCCTCTCTGATTGATAAGGAATCCGAGAAATTTCCCAGACTCAACTCCAAATACACATTTCTTGGGATTGAGCATGACATGGTGCCGCCTGAGTGTGGCGAAAGTTTCTCGGAGGTCCGTCAGATGATCTTTCTGAAGTTTAGTCTTGACAATCATATCATTAATATATGCCTCGACGTTTCTCCCAATCTGATCAAAGAACACTGTGTTTATCATTCGTTGGAAGGTAGCCGGGGCATTCTTAAGACCAAACGGCATGACCGTGTAACAGTATAACCCCTGATCAGTGACGAAGGCCGTCTTCTCCTGATCTTTCTTCCATAAAGGAATTTGATGGAAACCAGAATAGGCGTCCATAAAACTCATCAAGGCATGGCCGGCTGTTGAGTCGACCAGGTTATCGATTTTAGGCAGAGGGTAACTGTCTTTGGGGCACGCCTTGTTTAAGTCTGTGTAGTCTACACACATTCGCCAGGTGCCATTCGGCTTTTTAACAAGCACCACATTTGCAACCCAGTCTGGGAAGTAACATTGTCGAATGAACCCTGCGTCAAGTAATTTTTTAACTTCGGCGGCTGCCGCCTGACTTCTTTCTTCGCCATGGTTCCGCTTTTTTTGCCGTACCGACTTCTTTTTCGGATCCACAGCGAGTTTATGTACTGCCAGATCAGGACTAATGCCTGGCATTTCATGGACTTCAAATGCAAAGATGTCCTTGTATTCTTTCAATAGGTTGTGAAAGTCGTCACCAAGGTTTCTCAGAGCAGTAGTCCCAACTTTGACTGTTCGGTCAGGACGGGAGTCGTCTAAGATCAGGTCCGCATGCTCACCAGCCGGCTGAGGGCGGAACTCATCCGGCCGCTCCTCTGCCAATGATTGCTATTTTCTTGCTTTTCTTGCGGACTCTGTCTGGGACGCCTTTCTCTTTTTGTCGCCTGTTTCTTGAACAGGCGCACTCTCCTTGACATTGTCAAGGTCTGTTTTTTCTCCACTTGACCCAGTGGCCATAACAGTGGGCTTAACATCCGAGAGATAGCACTCTCGGGCCATCCTCTGATCTCCCCTTAGGGAGCCGACTGTTCCATTATCCCTCTCAAACTTAAGCAGCATAAGAGACGGGATTATAACAGCCTTGGAATTATTCAGGGTTGGTCGACCCAGAATCATGTTGTAGGCCGAGAGTTCCTCTACTACTAGGAACCGGACTACCATGTGTCGTCCTTCCCCTTTTTCGCCCAGGCGAATGGGTAAATCTACTCGTCCCAGTGGGTGGACGACTCCTCCTCCAAACCCTATTAAAGGGTGGGAGGCCGGATGTATGCAGTCCGTCTGATATTTCAGTTTTGACAGACATTTGCTGCTGATGAGATCTGAGGAGCTCCCGGTATCTATGAGGATTCGGCCAACTCTCTGGTTGGCCACTTTACATTCAATAACGAGAGGGTCGTCATGCGGCCCCCTTACCCCTCCTAGATCCTCTTCAGTGATGACAATCTCAGGAAATGTATATTTGGACGGCCGTTCTTGGTGAACGGAATTTACATCTAACCGCCTTATATTATCTTTGTTGCCCCTAATAGTGGGGCCGCCTCCTGAGAAGCCACCTGCAATGGTGTAGACGACTGCATCATCTGTATCAGAACTGTCGGCCTGTTGATTCTTTTTCGCCGACTGCTTTTTTGAGGAAGTGTTCCCCGTAGATTTCTTGACATAAGTGTCAAGATCACCTTGCTCAGCCAAGCGGTCTAGGTACCGCATGAGACTGATGCAGTCATTGGTGTGATGACCAACGTCATCATGATAAGCACAGATTTTGTCTTGGTTCCGGTTGTTTGCAGAACCCTTCATGGGGACCGGCTTCTCAATTGAGAACCGTCCCTTTATTTCTTTTAGGATAAACTGGTTATCCTTGTTAAACACATACTTTGGGGAGTATGGTTTGAATTCTTTTTTCTTTTTCTGGGCCGGCTGTTTAGAGGAATCAACCGCCCAGACCTCTTTTCTTTTCTCATCTTTGTTAGACGACTGTTTCTGTCGTCCGTCTCTTTTGTCGAACCTTTTCCCGTCCGACTGTTTTATCGTACACAGATCAGTCGCCTGTATATAGGCTTCTGCTTCAATCAAGGCCTCTTGAAGAGTCGCCACCCTTTTTCGAACTAAATCAAATTTGAAGGTAGACCCATCTTTGAGACCTCTAAAAAAGTCAGTATAAGCTACCTCATCCGGTAACCCTTGAATCTGTATTCTCATCAGGTTGAACCGCCTGATGTAAGAACGAAGCCCCTCCTTCTCGCCCTGCTGAATTGTTCCCAAATCAAGGGTCGTTTTCTTCGCAGGGATGTTCATAGCGAAGTTAGAGGCAAATAAGTAAGCAAGCGTCCTGAAGCTGTTTACACAACCAGTCGGCAGGTTGCCGAACCATTGCTGTGCGATTCCTTTGAGAGTCGCTGGGAAACACTTGCACCAAGTGGGATCATCCAACCCTTGAAGGTACATCAGGTTGGTGAATGCCATCAGATGGTCTTCTGGATTAGTAGTGCCGTCATAGGCGCCTACTAGTACATTTTTTACTTTGGCCGGCTGAGCGGCTTCAGTAATTTCCTTGGAGAAGGCCGACGGCTGTTCACCAAGTCTAAGCAGCCGTAGCTGCTAGTCCATAAGTTGGACGTTTTTTGCTGCAGGTCCACCAAATGGAGGTGGCTGCATAAAATACTGTTGTTGCGGCACAAATGGTAAGTTTGGTACCGCCTGGGCACTATGAAAGCCGGACTGACGGGAGGTGCCGCCTGACTGACTCTCATGGTACGACTGAGTATGCCTCATCGAGGCATTTTCGCAAACTGTCTTGAAAATTTGAAGTAGAAGCCGACTCTGACAATCGGTCACTCTTCTTCTGCTCTAGCAGTAGCCGAGCATCTGTGAACGTTTGCTTTGACCCGTCCGCCTGAATATGACGAACCGGTTTCCTATTTCCCGTAGGATAACGGAATTTTGTGAAATCAAGAGCAAGTGGCTCCCGCTTCTTGGATTTAGGATGAGGAGTCGCCTCTCGCCCTTGAACTGGCTTCCTCTTCAGTGAAGTGGAAGGTTTTTTGGCCGACTGCTCTTTGACTGAAGCAGGCGGCTTTTTGTTGATCAACTCTTGAATCTCTCCCTTGAAGTCCCTCATGAAGGTCATGAGTTCGTTCCTTGTGATGGGAGCAGACCCATCAGTCGGCTGTTGCCGAGCAGGCGGTGCGCCTGCTGGCTCGCTTCCTGTTTGAAGATGCTCCCGTTCCCTCCTTTCGGTATGACGGGTACGTCGGGCCCTTAGGGTCCCGTCTGGAGCTGTATGATTTTCCACTTCAAATTCACTTTCGGTATCATGGTCCGACTGAACTTGAGGGTCGTCTAGGGGACGCCTCTCTTCAGGAGTCGGTACAGACTTGGATGCCATCTCTGAAGTACTCTCCCCACAGACGGCGCCAAATGTTTCGGGGTTTTCTGATGTCCTGCGGGAGAGTTTACAATTCCGAGACTGGAACCGGACGCCTGTACCTGCAAAATAACGGAGACTCCTTGAGAGCTCCGCCTCCAACGGTCAAGTTAGTACCTGATTAAGGAGTAATTAATACGAAAATTAAAAGTAATAAGATCTCTCTAGGTGAGAGTGTTTAATGTTGGTAATCTGCGTCGTTAGCGAGATTAGCCGGTTATTAGCGTTCCGTAATGTTTTTCTGTTCTTCTCTTGATTTCTTGACTGCTTAATTAATGAGGATTAATTAAGTATTTTATAGCCTTGAGAAGCGTGCCACTCTCTAGGTTTAGGGTAAACCTAGGGCTGACCGGGCCTCTAGACAAGATTGGGCCTTGTTGGCCGGTTTTCCCATTTGGCATGGATGGACACGTGGCGTGTCTCAATTGGTCCGTAGAGGACGTATCTGTGATTGGACACGTGGCAGGCTCCTATTGGCCTTCGTGAAGGACACGTGGCGGAACCTGGTTGGTCCACTTGCCAGACGGTGATTGGTGGATAAAAATCCCCTAATCACATTCTACAAAGCTAATTGAATCAAATGAAAGTCGAACACATTCAAACAAAGCAATTTGAATCAAAGGAGAGTCAAATAAATTCAAACAAAGCTAAATAAATCAAATAAAAGTAAAATACATTCTATAAAAGCTAATTGAATCAAATGAAAGTCAAAACACATTCAAAACAAAGCCTTTTAAATCAAATGAAAGTCAAACACATTCAAAAAAAGCTTTTTAATTTTAATGAAAGTCAAACACATTCAAACAAAGCTATATAAATCAAATGAAAGTGAAATGCATTCTACAAAGAAAATTGATCTAAATGAAATTCAAACACATTCAAACAAAGCTATTTGAATCAAAATGACAGTCAAACACATTCTATAAAGCTAATTGAATCAATTGAAAGTCAAACACATTCAAACAAAGCTATTTGAATCAAATGAAAGTCAAATACATTCTACAAAGCTAATTGAATCAAATGAAAGTCAAACACATTCAAACAAAGTTAATTGAAGCAAATGAAAGTCAAACACGTTCAAACAAAGCTATTTTAATTAAATGAATGTCAAATACATTCTACAAAGCTAATTGAATCAAATGAAAGTCAACACACATTCAAACAAAGCTATTTGAATAAAATAAAAGTCAAACACATTCAAACAAAGCTATTTGAATCAAATGAGAGTCAAATACATCCAAACAAAGCTAATTAAATCAAATAAAAGTCTAATACATTCTACAAAGCTAATTGAATTAAATTAAAGTCAAACACATTCAAACAAAGCTATTTGAAGAAAATGAAAGTCAAATACATTCTACAAAGCAAATTGAAACAAATGAAAGTCAAACACAGTCAAACAAAGTTATTTAACTCAAATGAAAGTCAAATACATTCTACAAAGCTAATTGAATCAAATGAAAGTCAAACACATTCAAACAAAGCTATTTGAATCAAATGAAAGTCAAACACATTCAAACAAAGCTATTTGAATCAAATGAAAGTCAAATACATTCTACAAAGCTAATTGAATCAAATGAAAGTCAAAACACATTCAAACAAAGCTATGTGAACCAAATTGAAAGTCTAACACATTCAAACAAAACTATTTTAATTAAATGAATGTCAAATACATTCTACAAAGCTAATTGAATCAAATGAAAGTCAAACACATTCAAACAAAGCTATTTGAAGAAAATGAAAGTCAAATACATTCTACAAAGCAAATTGAATCAAATGAAAGTCAAACACAGTCAAACAAAGTTATTGATTCAAATGAAAGTCAAATAAATTCTACAAAGCTAATTGAATCAAATGAAAGTCAAACACATTCAAACAAAGTTTTTGAATCAAATAAGAGTCAAATAAATTCAACCAAAGCTAATTAAATAAAATAAAAATAAAATACATTCTACAAAGCTAATTGAATCAAATGAAAGTCAAACACATTCAAACAAAGTCTTTTAAATCAAATGAAAGTCAAACACATTCAAAAACAGCTTTTTAATTAAATGAAAGTCAAAACACATTCAAACAAAGCTATATAAATCAAATGAAAGTGAAATGCATTCTACAAAGCAAATTGAATTAAATGAAATTCAAACACATTCAAACAA
>NW_018744525.1:0-37467 GCF_001683475.1 Chenopodium quinoa
AACAAAGTTATTTTAATCAAATGAATGTCAAATACGTTCAACAAAGCTAATTGTATCAAATGAAAGTCAAACACATTCAAATAAAGCTATTTGAATCAAATGAAAGTCAAACGCATTCAAACAAAGTTATTTAAATCAAATGAAAGTGAAATGCATTCACACAAAGCTAATTAAATCAAATAAAAGTAAAATACATTCTACAAAGCTAATTGAATCAAATTAAAAGTCAAACACATTTAAACAAAGCCTTTTAAATCAAATGAAAGTCAAACACATTCAAAAAAAGCTTTTTAATTTAAATTAAAATCAAACACATTCAAACAAAGCTATATAAATAAAATGAAAGTGATATGCATTCTACAAAGCAAATTAAATCAAATGAAAGTCAAACACATTCAAACAAAGCTATTTGAATCAAATGAAAGTAAAATACATTCTACAAAGCTAATTGGATCAAATGAAAGTCAAACACATTCAAACAAAGCTATTTAAATCAAATGGAAGTTAAATACATTTTACAAAGCTGATTGAATTAAATGAAAGTCAATCACATTCCTACAAAGCTATTTGAATCAAATGAAAGTCAAATACGTTCTACAAAGCTAATTCTATCAAGTAAAAGTCAAACACATTCAAACAAAGTTATTTAACTCAAATGGAAGTGAAATGCATTCTACAAAGCTAATTGAATCAAATGAAAGTTAAACACATTCAAACAACGCTATTTGAATCAAATGAAAGTCAAATACATTCTACTAAGCTAATTGAATCAAATGAAAGTGAAACACATTCAAACAAAAGCTATTTGAATCAAATGACAGTCAAATACATTTTACAAAGCTAGTTGAATCAAATGAAAGTCAAACACATTCAAACAAAGCTAATTGAATCAAATGAAAGTCAAACGCATTCAAATAAAGTTATTTAAATCAAATGAAAGTCAAATGCATTCACACAAAGCTAATTAAATCAAATAAAAGTCAAATACATTCTACAAAGCTAATTGAATCAAATGAAAGTCAAACACATTAAAACAAAGCTAATTGAATCAAATGAAAGTCAAATACATTAAACAAAGCTCAAATGAAAGTCAAACAAATTCAAACAAAGCAAATTAAATCAAATGAAAGTCAAACACATTCAAACAAAGCTATTTTAATCAAATGAAATTCGAATACATTCTACAAAGCTAATTGAATCAAATAAAGTCAAACACATTCAAACAAAGCTATTTGAATCAAATGAGAGTCAAACACGTTCAAACATAGCTAATTAAATCAAATAAGAGTCAAATACATTCTACAAAGCTAATTGAATCAAATAAAAGTCAAACACATTCAAACAAAGCCTTTTAAATTAAATGAAAGTCAAACACATTCAAAAAAAGCTTTTTAATTTAAATGAAAGTCAAACACATTCAAACAAAGCTATATAAATCAAATGAAAGTGAAATGCAATCTACAAAGCAAATTGAATCAAATGAAATTCAATCACATTCAAACATAGCTATTTGAATCAAATGAAAGTCAAATACATTCTACAAAGCTAATTGAATCAAATGAAACTCAAACACTTTCAAACAATGCTATTTGAATAAAAAAAAAGTCAAATACATTCTACAAAGCTATTTGAATCAAATGAAAGTCAAATACATTTTACAAATCTATTTGAACCAAATGAAAGTCAAATACATTCAAAAAAAGCAAATTAAATCAAATAAAAGTCAAATACATTCTATAAAGCTAATTGAATCAAATGAAAGTCAAACACATTTAAACAAAGCTATTGGAATCAAATAAAAGTCAAATACATTCTACAAAGCTAATTGGATCAAATGAAAGTCAAACACATTCAAACAAAGCTATTTTAAATCAAATGGAAGTCAAATACATTTTACAAAGCTGATTGAATTAAATAAAAGTCAATCACATTCTACAAAGCTATTTGAATCAAATGAAAGTCAAATACGTTCTACAAAGCTAATTGTATCAAATGAAAGTCAAACACATTCAAAACAAAGTTATTTAACTCAAATGGAAGTGAAATACATTCTACAAAGCAAATTAAATAAAATGAAAGTCAAATACATTCAAACAAAACTATTTGAATCAAATGAAAGTAAAATACATTCTTACAAATTTAATTGGATCAAATGAAAGTCAAACACATTCAAACAAAGCTATTTAAATCAAATGGAAGTCAAATACATTCTACAAAGCTATTGAATTAAATGAAAGTCAATCACATTCCTACAAAGCTATTCGAATCAAATGAATGTCAAATACGTTCTACAAAGCTAATTGTATCAAATGAAAGTCAAACACATTCAAACAAAGTTATTTAAATCAAATGGAAGTGAAATGCATTCTACAAAGCTAATTGAATCAAATGAAAGTTAAACACATTCAAACAACGCTATTTAAATCAAACGAAAGTCAAATACATTCTACGAAGCTAATTGAATCAATGAAAGTCAAACACATTCAAACAAAACTAACTGAATCAAATGAAAGTCAAACACATTCAAACAATGCCTTTTAAATCAAATGAAAGTTAAACACATTAAAAAAAAGCTTTTTAATTTAAATGAAAGTCAAAACACATTCAACAAAAGGTATATAAATCAAATGAAAGTGAAATGCATTCTACAAAGCAAATTGAATCAAAAGAAAGTCAAACACATTCAAACAAAGCTATTTGAATCAAATGAAAGTTTAATACATTCTACAAAGCAAATTGAATCAAATGAAAGCCAAACACATTCAAACAAAGCTATTTGAATCAAATGACAGTCAAATACATTTTACAAAACTAGTTGAATCAAATGAAAGTCAAACACATTCAAACAAAGCTAATTAAATCAAATGAAAGTCAAACATATTCCAACAAAGCTATTTTAATCAAATGAATGTCAAATACGTTCAACAAAGCTAATTGTATCAAATGAAAGTAAAACACATTCAAATAAAGCTATTTGAATCAAATGAAAGTCAAACGCATTCAAACAAAGTTTTTTTAAATCAAATGAAAGTGAAATGCATTCACACAAAGCTAATTAAATCTAATAAAAGTAAAATACATTCTACAAAGCTAATTGAATCAAATTAAAAGTCAAACACATTTAAACAAAGCCTTTTAAAGCAAATGAAAGTCAAAACACATTCAAAAAAAAAGCTTTTTTAATTTAAATTAAAATCAAACACATTCAAACAAAGCTATATAAATAAAATGAAAGTGAAATGCAATCTACAAAGAAAATTAAATCAAATGAAAGTCAAACACATTCAAACAAAGCTATTTGAATCAAATGAGAGTCAAACACGTTCAAACATAGCTAATTAAATCAAATAAGAGTCAAATACATTCTACAAAGCTAATTGAATCAAATAAAAGTCAAACACATTCAAACAAAGCCTTTTAAATTAAATGAAAGTCAAACACATTCAAAAAAAAGCTTTTTTAATTTAAATGAAAGTTAAACACATTCAAACAAAGCTATATAAATCAAATGAAAGTGAAATGCAATCTACAAAGCAAATTGAATCAAATGAAATTTAATCACATTCAAAACAAAGCTATTTGAATCAAATGAAAGTCAAATACATTCTACAAAGCTAATTGAATCAAATGAAACTCAAACACTTTCAAACAATGCTATTTGAATAAAAAAAAAGTCAAATACATTCTACAAAGCTATTTGAATCAAATAAAAGTCAAATACATTTTACAAATCTATTTGGAACCAAATGAAAGTCCAAATACATTCAAAAAAAGCAAATTAAATCAAATAAAGTCAAATACATTCTACAAAGCTAATTGAATCAAATGAAAGTCAAACACATTTAAACAAAGCTATTGAATCAAATAAAAGTCAAATACATTCTACAAAGCTAATTGGATCAAATGAAAGTCAAACACATTCAAACAAAGCTATTTAAATCAAATGGAAGTCAAATACATTTTACAAAGCTGATTGAATTAAATGAAAGTCAATCACATTCCTACAAAGCTATTTGAATCAAATGAAAGTCAAATACGTTCTAACAAAGCTAATTGTATCAAATGAAAGTCAAAACACACTCAAACAAAGTTATTTAACTCAAATGGAAGTGAAATACATTCTACAAAGCAAATTAAATCAAATGAAAGTCAAACACATTCAAACAAAGCTATTTGAATCAAATGAAAAGTAAAATACATTCTAGAAATTTAATTGTATCAAATGAAAGTCAAACACATTCAAACAAAGCTATTTAAATCAAATGGAAGTCAAATACATTCTACAAAGCTATTGAATTAAATGAAAGTCAATCACATTCCTACAAAGCTATTTGAATCAAATGAAAGTCAAATACGTTCTACAAAGCTAATTGTATCAAAAGAATGTCAAACACATTCAAACAAAGTTATTTAAATCAAATGGAAGTGAAATGCATTCTACAAAGCTAATTGAATCAAATGAAAGTTAAACACATTCAAACAACGCTATGTGAATCAAACGAAAGTCAAATACATTCTACGAAGCTAATTGAATCAATGAAAGTCAACACATTCAAACAAAACTAATTGAATCAAATGAAAGTCAAACACATTCAAACAATGCCTTTTAAATCAAATGAAAGTCAAACACATTCAAAAAAAGCTTTATAATTTAAATGAAAGTCAAACACATTCAAACAAAGGTATATAAATCAAATGAAAGTGAAATGCATTCTACAAAGCAAATTGAATCAAAAGAAAGTCAAACACATTCAAACAAAGCTATTTGAATCAAATGAAAGTCAAATACATTCTACAAAGCAAATTGAATCAAATGAAAGTCAAACACATTCAAACAAAGCTATTTGAATCAAATGAAAGTCAAATACATTCTACGAAGCTAATTGAATCAATGAAAGTCAAACACATTCAAACAAAGCTAATTGAATCAAATGAAAGTCAAACACATTCAAACAATGCCTTTTAAATCAAATGAAAGTCAAACACATTCAAACAAAGTTATTTAAATCAAATGGAAGTGAAATGCATTCTACAAAGCTAATTGAATCAAATGAAAGTTAAACACATTCAAACAACGCTATTTAAATCAAACGAAAGTCAAATACATTCTACGAAGCTAATTGAATCAATGAAAGTCAAACACATTCAAACAAGACTAATTGAATCAAATGAAAGTCAAACACATTCAAACAATGCTTTTAAATCAAATGAAAGTTAAACACATTAAAAAAAAAGCTTTTTAATTTAAATGAAAGTCAAAACACATTCAAACAAAGGTATATAAATCAAATGAAAGTGAAATGCATTCTACAAAGCAAATTGAATCAAAAGAAAGTCAAACACATTCAAACAAAGCTATTTGAATCAAATGAAAGTTTAATACATTCTACAAAGCAAATTGAATCAAATGAAATTCAAACACATTCAAACAAAGCTATTTGAATCAAAATGACAGTCAAATACATTTTACAAAGCTAGTTGAATCAAATGAAAGTCAAACACGTTCGAACAAATCTAATTGAATCAAATGAAAGTCAAACATATTCCAACAAAGTTATTTTAATCAAATGAATGTCAAATACGTTCAACAAAGCTAATTGTATCAAATGAAAGTCAAACACATTCAAATAAAGCTATTTGAATCAAATGAAAGTCAAACGCATTCAAACAAAGTTATTTAAATCAAATGAAAGTGAAATGCATTCACACAAAGCTAATTAAATCAAATAAAAGTAAAATACATTCTACAAAGCTAATTGAATCAAATTAAAAGTCAAACACATTTAAACAAAGCCTTTTAAATCAAATGAAAGTCAAACACATTCAAAAAAAGCTTTTTAATTTAAATTAAAATCAAACACATTCAAACAAAGCTATATAAATAAAATGAAAGTGATATGCATTCTACAAAGCAAATTAAATCAAATGAAAGTCAAACACATTCAAACAAAGCTATTTGAATCAAATGAAAGTAAAATACATTCTACAAAGCTAATTGGATCAAATGAAAGTCAAACACATTCAAACAAAGCTATTTAAATCAAATGGAAGTTAAATACATTTTACAAAGCTGATTGAATTAAATGAAAGTCAATCACATTCCTACAAAAGCTATTTGAATCAAATGAAAGTCAAATACGTTCTACAAAGCTAATTGTATCAAGTAAAAGTCAAACACATTCAAACAAAAATTATTTAACTCAAATGGAAGTGAAATGCATTCTACAAAGCTAATTGAATCAAATGAAAGTTAAACACATTCAAACAACGCTATTTGAATCAAATGAAAGTTAAATACATTCTACTAAGCTAATTGAATCAAATGAAAGTGAAACACATTCAAACAAAGCTATTTGAATCAAATGACAGTCAAAATACATTTTACAAAGCTAGTTGAATCAAATGAAAGTCAAACACATTCAAACAAAGCTAATTGAATCAAATGAAAGTCAAACGCATTCAAAGAAAGTTATTTAAATCAAATGAAAGTCAAATGCATTCACACAAAGCTAATTAAATCAAATAAAAGTAAAATGCATTCTACAAAGCTAATTGAATCAAATTAAAAAGTCAAACACATTTAAACAAAGCCTTTAAAATCAAATGAAAGTCAAACACATTCAAAAAAAGCTTTTTAATTTAAATTAAAATCAAACACATTCAAACAAAGCTATATAAATCAAATGAAAGTGAAATACATTCTACAAAGCAAATTAAATCAAATGAAAGTCAAACACATTCAAACAAAGCTATTTGAATCAAATGAAAGTAAAATACATTCTACAAAGCTAATTGGATCAAATGAAAGTCAAACACATTCAAACAAAGCTATTTAAATCAAATGGAAGTCAAATACATTCTACAAAGCTGATTGAATTAAATGAAAGTCAATCACATTTCTACAAAGCTATTTGAATCAAATGAAAGTCAAATACGTTCTACAAAGCTAATTGTATCAAATGAAAGTCAAACACATTCAAACAAAGTTATTTGAATCAAATGGAAGTGAAATGCATTCTACAAAGCTAATTGAATCAAATGAAAGTTAAACACATTCAAACAACGCTATTTGAATCAAACGAAAGTCAAATACATTCTATGAAGCTAATTGAATCAATGAAAGTCAAACACATTCAAACAAAATTAATTGAATCAAATGAAAGTCAAACATATTCAAACAATGCCTTTTAAATCAAAATGAAAGTCAAACACATTCAAAAAAAGCTTTTTAATTTAAATGAAAGTCAAACACATTCAAACAAAGGTATATAAATCAAATGAAAGTGAAATGCATTCTACAAAGCAAATTGAATCAAAAGAAAGTCAAACACATTCAAACAAAGCTATTTGAATCAAATGAAAGTCAAATACATTCTACAAAGGAAATTGAATCAAATGAAAGTCAAACACATTCAAACAAAGCTATTTGAATCAAAATGACAGTCAAATACATTTTACAAAGCTAGTTGAATCAAATGAAAGTCAAACACATTCAAACAAAGCTAATTGAATCAAATGAAAGTCAAACATATTCCAACAAAGCTATTTTAATCAAATGAATGTCAAATACGTTCAACAAAGCTAATTGTATTAAATGATAGTCAAACACATTCAAATAAAGCTATTTAAATCAAATGAAAGTCAAACGCATTCAAACAAAGTTATTTAAATCAAATGAAAGTGAAATGCATTCACACAAAGCTAATTAAATCAAATAAAAGTAAAATACATTCTACAAAGCTAATTGAATCAAATTAAAAAGTCAAACACAATAAAACACAGCCTTTTAAATCAAACTGAAAGTCAAACACATTCAAAAAAAGCTTTTTAATTTAAATTAAAATCAAACACATTCAAACAAAGCTATATAAATAAAATGAAAGTGAAATGCATTCTACAAAGCAAATTAAATCAAATGAAAGTCAAACACATTCAAACAAAGCTATTTGAATCAAATGAAAGTAAAAATACATTCTACAAATCTAATTGGATCAAATAAAAGTCAAACACATTCAAACAATGCTATTTTAATCAAATGGAAGTCAAATACATTCTACAAAGCTGATTGAATTAAATGAAAGTCAATCACATTCCTACAAAGCTATTTGAATCAAATGAAAGTCAAATACGTTCTACAAAGCTAATTGTATTAAATGAAAGTCAAACACATTCAAACAAAGTTATTTAAATCAAATGGAAGTGAAATGCATTCTACAAAGCTAATTGAATCAAATGAAAGTTAAACACATTCAAACAACGCTATTTGAATCAAACGAAAGTCAAATACATTCTATGAAGCTAATTGAATCAATGAAAGTCAAACACATTCAAACAAAATTAATTGAATCAAAAGAAAGTCAAACACATTCAAACAATGCCTTTTAAATCAAATGAAAGTCAAACACATTCAAAAAAAGCTTTTTAATTTAAATGAAAGTCAAACACATTCAAACAAAGGTATATAAATCAAATGAAAGTGAAAATGCATTCTACAAAGCAAATTGAATCAAAAGAAAGTCAAACACATTCAAACAAAGCTATTTGAATCAAATGAAAGTCAAATACATTCTACAAAGCAAATTGAATCAAATGAAAGTCAAACACATTCAAACAAAGCTATTTGAATCAAATGACAGTCAAATACATTTTACAAAGCTAGTTAAATCAAATGAAAGTCAAACACATTCAAACAAAGCTAATTGAATCAAATGAAAGTCAAACATATTCCAACAAAGCTATTTTAATCAAATGAATGTCAAATACGTTCAACAAAGCTAATTGTATTAAATGAAAGTCAAACACATTCAAATAAAGCTATTTGAATCAAATGAAAGTCAAACGCATTCAAACAAAGTTATTTAAATCAAATTAAAGTGAAATGCATTCACACAAAGCTAATTAAGTCAAATAAAAGTAAAATACATTCTACAAAGCTAATTGAATCAAATTAAAAGTCAAACACAATTAAACAAAGCCTTTTAAATCAAATGAAAGTCAAACACATTCAAAAAAAAGCTTTTTAATTTAAATTAAAATCAAACACATTCAAACAAAGCTATATAAATAAAATGAAAGTGAAATGCATTCTACAAAGCAAATTAAATCAAATGAAAGTCAAACACATTCAAACAAAGCTATTTGAATCAAATGAAAGTAAAATACATTCTACAAATCTAATTGGATCAAATGAAAGTCAAACACATTCAAACAAAGCTATTTTAATCAAATGGAAGTCAAATACATTCTACAAAGCTGATTGAATTAAATGAAAGTCAATCACATTCCTACAAAGCTATTTGAATCAAATGAAAGTCAAATACGTTCTACAAAGCTAATTGTATCAAATGAAAGTCAAACACATTCAAACAAAGTTATTTAAATCAAATGGAAGTGAAATGCATTCTACAAAGCTAATTGAATCAAATGAAAGTTAAACACATTCAAACAACGCTATTTGAATCAAACGAAAGTCAAATACATTCTATGAAGCTAATTGAATCAATGAAAGTCAAACACATTCAAACAAAATTAATTGAATCAAAGAAAGTCAAACACATTCAAACAATGCTTTTAAATCAAATGAAAGTCAAACACATTCAAAAAAAGCTTTTTAATTTAAATGAAAGTCAAACACATTCAAACAAAGGTATATAAATCAAATGAAAGTGAAATGCATTCTACAAAGCAAATTGAATCAAAAGAAAGTCAAACACATTCAAACAAAGCTATTTGAATCAAATGAAAGTCAAATACATTCTACAAAGGAAATTGAATCAAATGAAAGTCAAAACACATTCAAACAAAGGTATTTGAATCAAATGACAGTCAAATACATTTTTACAAAGCTAGTTGAATCAAATGAAAGTCAAACACATTCAAACAAAGCTAATTGAATCAAATGAAAGTCAAACATATTCCAACAAAGCTATTTTAATCAAATGAATGTCAAATACGTTCAACAAAGCTAATTGTATTAAATGATAGTCAAACACATTCAAATAAAGCTATTTAAATCAAATGAAAGTCAAACGCATTCAAACAAAGTTATTTAAATCAAATGAAAGTGAAATGCATTCACATAAAGCTAATTAAATCAAATAAAAGTAAAATACATTCTACAAAGCTAATTGAATCAAATTAAAAGTCAAACACAATTAAACAAAGCCTTTTAAATCAAATGAAAGTCAAACACATTCAAAAAAAGATTTTTAATTAAATTAAAATCAAACACATTCAAACAAAGCTATATAAATAAAAGGAAAGTGAAATGCATTCTACAAAGCAAATTAAATTCAAATGAAAGTCAAACCACATTCAAACAAAGCTATTTGAATCAAATGAAAGTAAAATACATTCTACAATCTAATTAGATCAAATAAAAGTCAAACACATTCAAACAATGCTATTTTAATCAAATGTTAGTCAAATACATTCTACAAAGCTGATTGAATTAAATGAAAGTCAATCACATTCCTACAAAGCTATTTGAATCAAATGAAAGTCAAATACGTTCTACAAAGCTAATTGTATCAAATGAAAGTCAAACACATTCAACCAAAGTTATTTAAATCAAATGGAAGTGAAATGCATTCTACAAAGCTAATTGAATCAAATGAAAGTTAAACACATTCAAACAACGCTTTTTGAATCAAACGAAAGTCAAATACATTCTATGAAGCTAATTGAATCAATGAAAGTCAAACACATTCAAACAAAATTAATTGAATCAAAAGAAAGTCAAACACATTCAAACAATGCCTTTTAAATCAAATGAAAGTCAAACACATTCAAAAAAAGCTTTTTAATTTAAATGAAAGTCAAACACATTCAAACAAAGGTATGTAAATCAAATGAAAGTGAAATGCATTCTACAAAGCAAATTGAATCAAAAAGAAAGTCAAACACATTCAAACAAAGCTATTTGAATCAAATGAAAGTCAAATACATTCTACAAAGCAAATTGAATCAAATGAAAGTCAAACACATTCAAACAAAGCTATTTGAATCAAATGACAGTCAAATACATTTTACAAAGCTAGTTAAATCAAATGAAAGTCAAACACATTCAAACAAAGCTAATTGAATCAAATGAAAGTCAAACATATTCCAACAAAGCTATTTTAATCAAATGAATGTCAAAATACGTTCAACAAAGCTAATTGTATTAAATGAAAGTCAAACACATTCAAATAAAGCTATTTGAATCAAATGAAAGTCAAACGCATTCAAACAAAGTTATTTAAATCAAATGAAAGTGAAATGCATTCACACAAAGCTAATTAAGTCAAATAAAAGTAAAATACATTCTACAAAGCTAATTGAATCAAATTAAAAGTCAAACACAATTAAACAAAGCCTTTTAAATCAAATGAAAGTCAACACATTCAAAAAAAGCTTTTTAATTTTAAATTAAAATCAAACACATTCAAACAAAGCTATATAAATAAAATGAAAGTGAAATGCATTCTACAAAAGCAAATTAAATCAAATGAAAGTCAAACACATTCAAACAAAGCTATTTGAATCAAATGAAAGTAAAATACATTCTACAAATCTAATTGGATCAAATGAAAGTCAAACACATTCAAACAAAGCTATTTTAATCAAATGGAAGTCAAATACATTCTACAAAGCTGATTGAATTAAATGAAAGTCAATCACATTCCTACAAAGCTATTTGAATCAAATGAAAGTCAAATACGTTCTACAAAGCTAATTGTATCAAATGAAAGTCAAACACATTCAAACAAAGTTATTTAAATCAAATGGAGTGAAATGCATTCTACAAAGCTAATTGAATCAAATGAAAGTTAAACACATTCAAACAACGCTATTTGAATCAAACGAAAGTGAAATGCATTCACATAAAGCTAATTAAATCAAATAAAAGTAAAATACATTCTACAAAGCTAATTGAATCAAATTAAAAAGTCAAACACAATTAAACAAAGCCTTTTAAATCAAATGAAAGTCAAAACACATTCAAAAAAAGATTTTTAATTTAAATTAAAATCAAACACATTCAAACAAAGCTATATAAATAAAAGGAAAGTGAAATGCATTCTACAAAGCAAATTAAATCAAATGAAAGTCAAACACATTCAAACAAAGCTATTTGAATCAAATGAAAGTAAAATACATTCTACAAATCTAATTAGAATCAAATAAAAGTCAAACACATTCAAACAATGCTATTTTAATCAAATGTTAGTCAAATACATTCTACAAAGCTGATTGAATTAAATGAAAGTCAATCACATTCCTACAAAGCTATTTGAATCAAATGAAAGTCAAATACGTTCTACAAAGCTAATTGTATCAAATGAAAGTCAAACACATTCAACCAAAGTTATTTAAATCAAATGGAAGTGAAATGCATTCTACAAAAGCTAATTGAATCAAATGAAAGTTAAACACATTCAAACAACGCTTTTTGAATCAAACGAAAGTCAAATACATTCTATGAAGCTAATTGAATCAATGAAAGTCAAACACATTCAAACAAAATTAATTGAATCAAAAGAAAGTCAAACACATTCAAACAATGCCTTTTAAATCAAATGAAAGTCAAACACATTCAAAAAAAGCTTTTTAATTTAAATGAAAAGTCAAACACATTCAAACAAAGGTATGTAAATCAATTGAAAGTGAAATGCATTCTACAAAGCAAATTGAATCAAAAGAAAGTCAAACACATTCAAACAAAGCTATTTGAATCAAATGAAAGTCAAATACATTCTACAAAGCAAATTGAATCAAATGAAAGTCAAACACATTCAAACAAAGCTATTTGAATCAAAATGACAGTCAAATACATTTTACAAAGCTAGTTAAATCAAATGAAAGTCAAACACATTCAAACAAAGCTAATTGAATCAAATGAAAGTCAAACATATTCCAACAAAGCTATTTTAATCAAATGAATGTCAAATACGTTCAACAAAGCTAATTGTATTAAATGAAAGTCAAACACATTCAAATAAAGCTATTTGAATCAAATGAAAGTCAAACGCATTCAAACAAAGTTTATTTAAATCAAATGAAAGTGAAATGCATTCACACAAAGCTAATTAAGTCAAATAAAAGTAAAATACATTCTACAAAGCTAATTGAATCAAATTAAAAGTCAAACACAATTAAACAAAGCCTTTTAAATCAATGAAAGTCAAACACATTCAAAAAAAGCTTTTTAATTTAAATTAAAATCAAACACATTCAAACAAAGCTATATAAATAAAATGAAAGTGAAATGCATTCTACAAAGCAAATTAAATCAAATGAAAGTCAAACACATTCAAACAAAGCTATTTGAATCAAATGAAAGTAAAATACATTCTACAAATCTAATTGGATCAAATGAAAGTCAAAAAACATTCAAACAAAGCTATTTTAATCAAATGGAAGTCAAATACATTCTACAAAGCTGATTGAATTAAAATGAAAGTCAATCACATTCCTACAAAGCTATTTGAATCAAATGAAAGTCAAATACGTTCTACAAAGCTAATTGTATCAAATGAAAGTCAAACACATTCAAACAAAGTTATTTAAATCAAATGGAAGTGAAATGCATTCTACAAAGCTAATTGAATCAAATGAAAGTTAAACACATTCAAACAACGCTATTTGAATCAAACGAAAGTCAAATACATTCTATGAAGCTAATTGAATCAATGAAAGTCAAACACATTCAAACAAAATTAATTGAATCAAAAGAAAGTCAAACACATTCAAACAATGCCTTTTAAATCAAATGAAAGTTAAAACACATTCAAACAACGCTATTTGAATCAAACGAAAGTCAAATACATTCTACGAAGCTAATTGAATCAATGAAAGTCAAACACATTCAAACAAAACTAGTTGAATCAAATGAAAGTCAATTACATTCAAATAATGCCTTTTAAATCAAATGAAAGTCAAACACATTCAAAAAAAAGCTTTTTAATTTAAATGAAAGTCAAACACATTCAAACAAAGCTATTTGAATCAAATGACAGTCAAATACATTTTACAAAGCTAGTTGAATCAAATGAAAGTCAAACACATTCAAACAAAGCTAATTGAATCAAATGAAAGTCAAACATATTCCAACAAAGCTATTTTAATCAAATGAATGTCAAATACGTTCAACAAAGCTAATTGTATTAAATGATAGTCAAACACATTCAAATAAAGCTATTTAAATCAAATGAAAGTCAAACGCATTCAAACAAAGTTATTTAAATCAAATGAAAGTGAAATGCATTCACACAAAGCTAATTAAATCAAATAAAAGTAAAATACATTCTACAAAGCTAATTGAATCAAATTAAAAGTCAAACACAATTAAACAAAGCCTTTTAAATCAAATGAAAGTCAAACACATTCAAAAAAAGCTTTTTAATTTAAATTAAAATCAAACACATTCAAACAAAGCTATATAAATAAAATGAAAGTGAAATGCATTCTACAAAGCAAATTAAATCAAATGAAAGTCAAACACATTCAAACAAAGCTATTTGAATCAAATGAAAGTAAAATACATTCTACAAATCTAATTGGATCAAATAAAAGTCAAACACATTCAAACAATGCTATTTTAATCAAATGGAAGTCAAATACATTCTACAAAGCTGATTGAATTAAATGAAAGTCAATCACATTCCTACAAAGCTATTTGAATCAAATGAAAGTCAAATACGTTCTACAAAGCTAATTGTATCAAATGAAAGTCAAACACATTCAAACAAAGTTATTTAAATCAAATGGAAGTGAAATGCATTCTACAAAGCTAATTGAATCAAATGAAAGTTAAACACATTCAAACAACGCTATTTGAATCAAACGAAAGTCAAATACATTCTATGAAGCTAATTGAATCAATGAAAGTCAAACACATTCAAACAAAATTAATTGAATCAAAAGAAAGTCAAACACATTCAAACAATGCCTTTTAAATCAAATGAAAGTCAAACACATTCAAAAAAAGCTTTTTAATTTAAATGAAAGTCAAACACATTCAAACAAAGGTATATAAATCAAATGAAAGTGAAATGCATTCTACAAAGCAAATTGAATCAAAAGAAAGTCAAACACATTCAAACAAAGCTATTTGAATCAAATGAAAGTCAAATACATTCTACAAAGCAAATTGAATCAAATGAAAGTCAAACACATTCAAACAAAGCTATTTGAATCAAATGACAGTCAAATACATTTTACAAAAGCTAGTTAAATCAAATGAAAGTCAAACACATTCAAACAAAGCTAATTGAATCAAATGAAAGTCAAACATATTCCAACAAAGCTATTTTAATCAAATGAATGTCAAATACGTTCAACAAAGCTAATTGTATTAAATGAAAGTCAAACACATTCAAAATAAAGCTATTTGAATCAAATGAAAGTCAAACGCATTCAAACAAAGTTATTTAAATCAAATGAAAGTGAAATGCATTCACACAAAGCTAATTAAGTCAAATAAAAGTAAAATACATTCTACAAAGCTAATTGAATCAAATTAAAAGTCAAACACAATTAAACAAAGCCTTTTAAATCAAATGAAAGTCAAACACATTCAAAAAAAAGCTTTTTAATTTAAATTAAAATCAAACACATTCAAACAAAGCTATATAAATAAAATGAAAGTGAAATGCATTCTACAAAGCAAATTAAATCAAATGAAAGTCAAACACATTCAAACAAAGCTATTTGAATCAAATGAAAGTAAAATACATTCTAACAAATCTAATTGGATCAAATGAAAGTCAAACACATTCAAACAAAGCTATTTTAATCAAATGGAAGTCAAATACATTCTACAAAGCTGATTGAATTAAATGAAAGTCAATCACATTCCTACAAAGCTATTTGAATCAAATGAAAGTCAAATACGTTCTACAAAGCTAATTGTATCAAATGAAAGTCAAACACATTCAAACAAAGTTATTTAAATCAAATGGAAGTGAAATGCATTCTACAAAGCTAATTGAATCAAATGAAAGTTAAACACATTCAAACAACGCTATTTGAATCAAACGAAAGTCAAATACATTCTATGAAGCTAATTGAATCAATGAAAGTCAAACACATTCAAACAAAATTAATTGAATCAAAAGAAAGTCAA
This sequence comes from Chenopodium quinoa, assembly GCF_001683475.1. Classification (NCBI taxonomy): domain Eukaryota; kingdom Viridiplantae; phylum Streptophyta; class Magnoliopsida; order Caryophyllales; family Amaranthaceae; genus Chenopodium; species Chenopodium quinoa. The sequence goes on from NW_018744525.1 coordinate 16,109, forward strand.
AACACATTCAAACAATGCCTTTTAAATCAAATGAAAGTCAAACACATTCAAAAAAAGCTTTTTAATTTAAATGAAAGTCAAACACATTCAAACAAAAGGTATATAAATCAAATGAAAGTGAAATGCATTCTACAAAGCAAATTGAATCAAAAGAAAGTCAAACACATTCAAACAAAGCTATTTGAATCAAATGAAAGTCAAATACATTCTACAAAGCAAATTTGAATCAAATGAAAGTCAAACACATTCAAACAAAGCTATTTGAATCAAATGACAGTCAAATACATTTTACAAAGATAGTTGAATCAAATGAAAGTCAAACACATTCAAATAAAGCTAATTGAATCAAATGAAAGTCAAACATATTCCAACAAAGCTATTTTAATCAAATGAATGTCAAATACGTTCAACAAAGCTAATTGTATTAAATGAAAGTCAAACACATTCAAATAAAGCTATTTGAATCAAATGAAAGTCAAACGCATTCAAACAAAGTTATTTAAATCAAATGAAAGTGAAATGCATTCACACAAAGCTAATTAAGTCAAATAAAAGTAAAATGCATTCTACAAAGCTAATTGATCAATTAAAAGTCAAACACAATTAAAACAAAGCCTTTTAAATCAAATGAAAGTCAAACACATTCAAAAAAAGCTTTTTAATTTAAATTAAAATCAACACATTCAATACAAAGCTATATAAATAAATGAAAGTGAAATGCATTCTACAAAGCAAATTAAATCAAATGAAAGTCAAACACATTCAAACAAAGCTATTTGAATCAATGAAAGTAAAAAATACATTCTACAAATCTAATTGGATCAAATAAAAGTCAAACACATTCAAACAAAGCTATTTTAATCAAATGGAAGTCAAATACATTCTACAAAGCTGATTGAATTAAATGAAAGTCAATCACATTCCTACAAAGCTATTTGAATCAAATGAAAGTCAAAATACGTTCTACAAAGCTAATTGTATCAAATGAAAGTCAAACACATTCAAACAAGTTATTTAAATCAAATGGAAGTGAAAATGCATTCTACAAAGCTAATTGAATCAAATGAAAGTTAAACACATTCAAACAACGCTATTTGATAAAACGAAAGTCAAATACATTCTACGAAGCTAATTGAATCAATGAAAGTCAAACACATTCAAACAAAACTAATTGAATCAAAAGAAAAGTCAAACACATTCAAACAATGCCTTTTAAATCAAATGAAAGTCAAACACATTCAAAAAAAGCTTTTTAATTTAAATGAAAGTCAAACACATTCAAGACAAAGGTATATAAATCAAATGAAAGTGAAATGCATTCTAGAAAGCAATTGAATCAAAAGAAAGTCAAACACATTCAAACAAAGCAATTTGAATCAAATGAAAGTCAAATACATTCTACAAAGCAAATTGAATCAAATGAAAGTCAAACACATTCAAACAAAGCTATTTGAATCAAATGACAGTCAAATACATTTTACAAAGCTAGTTGAATCAAATGAAAGTCAAACACATTCAAACAAATCTAATTGAATCAAATGAATGTCAAACATATTCCAACAAAGCTATTTTAATCAAATGAATGTCAAATACGTTCAACAAAGCTAATTGTATCAAATGAAAGTCAAACACATTCAAATAAAGCTATTTGAATCAAATGAAAGTCAAACGCATTCAAACAAAGTTATTTAAATCAAATGAAAGTGAAATGCATTCACACAAAGCTAATTAAATCAAATAAAAGTAAAATACATTCTACAAAGCTAATTGAATCAAAATAAAAGTCAAACACATTTAAACAAAGCCTTTTAAATCAAATGAAAGTCAAACACATTCAAAAAAAGCTTAGTAATTTAAATTAAAATCAAACACATTCAAACAAAGCTATATAAATAAAATGAAAGTGAAATGCATTCTACAAAGCAAATTAAATCAAATGAAAGTCAAACACATTCAAACAAAGCTATTTGAATCAAATGAAAGTAAAATACATTCTACAAAGCTAATTGGATCAAATGAAAGTCAAACACATTCAAACAAAGCTATTTAAATCAAATGGAAGTCAAATACATTCTACAAAGCTGATTGAATTAAATGAAAGTCAATCACATTCCTACAAAGCTATTTGAATCAAATGAAAGTCAAATACGTTCTACAAAGCTAATTGTATCAAATGAAAGTCAAACACATTCAAACAAAGTTATTTAAATTAAATGGAAGTGAAATGCATTCTACAAAGCTAATTGAATCAAATGAAAGTTAAACACATTCTAACAACGCTATTTGAATCAAACGAAAGTGAAATACATTCTACGAAGCTAATTGAATCAATGAAAGTCAAACACATTCAAACAGAACTAATTGAATCAAATGAAAGTCAAACACATTCAAAAATGCCTTTTAAATCATTGAAAGTCAAACACATTCAAAAAAAGCTTTTTAATTTAAATGAAAGTCAAACACATTCAAACAAAGGTATATAAATCAAATGAAATTGAAATGCATTCTACAAAGCAAATTGAATCAAAAGAAAGTCAAACACATTCAAACAAAGCAATTTGAATCAAATGAAAGTCAAATACATTCTACAAAGCAAATTGAATCAAATGAAAGTCAAACACATTCAAACAAAGCTATTTGAATCAAATGACAGTCAAATACATTTTACAAAGCTAGTTGAATCAAATGAAAGTCAAACACATTCAAACAAATCTAATTGAATCAAATGAAAGTCAAACATATTCCAACAAAGCTATTTTAATCAAATGAATGTCAAATACGTTCAACAAAGCTAATTGTATCAAATGAAAGTCAAACACATTCAAATAAAGCAATTTGAATCAAATGAAAGTCAAACGCATTCAACAAAGTTATTTAAATCAAATGAAAGTGAAATGCATTCACATAAAGCTAATTAAATCCAATAAAAGTAAAATACATTCTACAAAGCTAATTGAATCAAATTAAAAGTCAAACACATTTAAACAAAGCCTTTTAAAAAAATGAAAGTCAAACACATTCAAAAAAAGCTTTTTAATTTAAATTAAAATCAAACACATTCAAACAAAGCTATATAAAAAAATGAAAGTGAAATGCATTTTACAAAGCAAATTAAATCAAATGAAAGTCAAACACATTCAAACAAAGCTATTTGAATCAAATGAAAGTAAAATACATTCTACAAAGCTAATTGGATCAAATGAAAGTCAAACACATTCAACAAAGCTATTTAAATCAAATGGAAGTCAAATACATTCTACAAAGCTGGTTGAATTATATGAAAGTCAATCACATTCCTACAAAGCTATTTGAATCAAATGAAAGTCAAATACGTTCTACAAAGCTAATTGTATCAAATGAAAGTGAAATGCATTCTACAAAGCTAATTGAATCAAATGAATGTCAAACACATTCAAACAAAGCTATTTGAATCATATGAAAGTCAATTACATTCTACGAAGCAAATTGAATCAAATGACAGTCAAACACATTCAAACAAAGCTATTTGAATCAAATGAAAGTCAAATTCATTCTACGAAGCTAATTGAATCAATGAAAGTCAAACACATCCAAACAAAGCTAATTGAATCAAATGAAAGTCAAACACATTCAAACAATGCCTTTTAAATTAAATGAAAGTCAAACACCTTTAAACAAATCTTTCGAATCAAATGAAAGTCAAATACATTCTACAAAGCTCATTTAATCAAATAAAAGTCAAATACATTCTAAAAAGCTAATTGAATCAAATGAAAGTCAAACACATTCAAACAAAGCTAATTGAATCAAATGAAAGTCAAACACCTTCAAACAAATCTTTCGAATAAAATGAAAGTCAAATACATTCTACAAAGCTAATTGAATAAAATGAAAGTCAAACACATTCAAACAAAGCTATTTGAATCAAATAAAAAACAAACACATTCAAACAAAGTTATTTAAATCAAATGAAAGTGAAATGCATTCTACAAAGCTAATTGAATCAAATGATAGTCAAACACATTCATACAAAGCCTTTAAATCAAATGAATGTCAAACACATTCAAAAAAAGCTAATTGAATCAAATGAAAGTGAAATGCATTCTACAAAGCAAATTGAATCAAATGAAATTCAAACACATTCAAACAAAGCTATTTGAATCTAATGAAAGTCAAATTCATTGTACAAAGCTAATTGAATAAAATGAAAGTCAAACACATTAAAACGCTATTTGAATCAAATGAAAGTCAAATACATTCTACAAAGCTAATTGAATTAAATGAAAGTCAAACACATTCAAACAAAGCTAAATGAATCAATTAAAGTTAGACACATTCAAACCAAGCTAATTGAATCATATGAATGTCAAACACATTCAAACAAAGCTAATTGAATCAAATGAAAGTCAAAACCTTCAAACAAATCTTTCGAATCAAATGAAAGTCAAATACATTCTACAAAGCTAATTGAATAAAATGAAAGTCAAACACATTCAAACAAAGCTATTTGAATCAAATAAAAAACAAACACGTTCAAACATAGTTATTTAAATCAAATGAAAGTGAAATGCATTCTACAAAGCTAATTGAATCAAATGAAAGTCAAACACATTCATACAAAGCCAATCAAATGAATGTCAAAACACATTCAAAAAAAGCATTATAATTTAAATGAAAGTCAAACACATTCAAACAAAGCTATATAAATCAAATGAGTGAAATGCAATCTACAAAGCAAATTGAATCAAATGAAAGTCAAACACATTCAAACAAAGCTATTTGAATCAAATGAAAGTCAAATACATTCTACAAAGCTAATTGAATCAAGTGAAAGTAAAACACTTTCAAACAATGCTACTTGAAACAAATGAAAGTCAAATACATTCTACAAAGCTAATTGAATTAAATGAAAGTCAAACACATTCAAACAAAGCTATTTGAATCAAATGAAAGTCAAACACATTCAAACAAAGCTATTTGAATCAAATGAAAGTCAAATACATTCTACAAAGCTATTTGAATCAAATGAAAGTCAAATACATTCTTCAAATCTATTTGAATCAAATGAGCGTCAAATACATTCAAACAAAGCAAATTAAAACTAATAAAAGTCAAATACATTCTACAAAGCTAATTATTTCAATTGAAAGTCAAACACATTTAAACAAAGCTATTGGAATCAAATATAAGTCAAATACATTCTACAAAGCTAATTGAATCAAATGAAAGTCAAACACATTCAAACAAAGCCTTTTAAATCAAATGAATGTCAAACACATTAAAAAAAAGCTTTTTAATTTAAATGAAAGTCAAACACATTCAAACAAAGCTATATAAATCAAATGGAAGTGAAATGCATTCTACAAAGCAAATGAAATTCAAACACATTGAAACAAAGCTATTTGAATAAAATGAAAGTCAAATTCATTGTACAAAGCTAATTGTATAAAATGAAAGTCAAACACATTCAAACAAGCTATTTGAATCAAATGAAAGTCAAATACATTCTACAAAGCTAATTGAATTAAATGAAAGTCAAACTCATTCAAACAAAGCTAATTGAATCAATGAATGTCAAACACATTCAAACAAAGCTAATTGAATCAAATGAAAGTCAAACACATTCAATCAAAGCTATTTGAATCAAATGAAAGTCAAATACATTCTACAAAGCTAATTGATCAAATGAAAGTCAATCACATTCAAACAAAGCTTTGAATCAAATGAAAGTCAAACATATTCAAACAAAGCTAATTGAATCATATGAAAGTCAAATACATTTAAACAAACCTATTGAATCAAATGAAAGTCAAATACATTCTACAAAGCTATTTGAATCAAATGAGAGTCAAATACATTCAAACAAAGCAAATTAAATCAAATAAAAGTCAAATACATTCTACAAAGCTAATTGAATATATTGAAAATCAAACACATTTAAACAAAGCTATTGGAATCAAATAAAGGTCAAATACATTCTACAAAGCAAATTGAATCAAATGAAAGTCAAACACATTCAAACAAAGCTATTTGAATCAAATGAAAGTCAAATACATTCTATGAAGCTAATTGAATCAGGAAAGTCAAACACATTCAAACAAAGCTTATTGAATCAAATGAAAGTCAAACACATTCAAACAATGCCTTTTAAATCAAATGAAAGTCATCAAAAAAATCTTTCGAATCAAATGAAAGTCAAATAGATTCAAACACAGCTATTTAAATCAAATGAGAGTCAAATACATTCAAACAAAGCTAATTAAATCAAATTAAAGTAAAATACATTCTACAAAGCTAATTCAATCAAATGAAAGTCAAACACATTCAAACAAAGCTACTTGAATCAAATGAGAGTCAAATGCATTCACACAAAGCTAATAAAATCAAATTAAAGTAAAATACATTCTACAAAGCTAATTGAATCAAATTAAAAGTCAAACACATTCTACAAAGCCTTTTAAATCAAATGAATGTCAAACACATTAAAAAAGCATTATAATTTAAATGAAAGTCAAACACATTCAAACAAAGCTATATAAATCAAATGAGTGAAATGCAATCTACAAAGCAAATTGAATCAAATGAAAGTCAAACACATTCAAACAAAGCTATTTTAATCAAATGAAAGTCAAATACATTCTACAAAGCTAATTGAATCAAATGAAAGTCAAACACATTCAAACAAAGCTATTTGAATAAAATGAAAGTCAAATACATTCTACAAAGCTTATTGAAACAAATGAATGTCAAACACATCCAAACAAAGTTATTTGAATCAAATGAAGTCTATTACATTCTACAAAGCTAATTGAATCAAACGAAAGTCAAACACATTCAAACAAAGCTATTTGAATCAAATGAGAGTCAAATAAATTCAAACAAAGCTAATTAAATCAAATAAAAGTCAAATACATTCTACAAAGCTAATTGAATCATATAAAAGTCAAACACATTCAAACAAAGCTAATTGAATCAAATGGAAGTCAAATACATTCTACAAAGCTAATTGAATTGAATGAAAGTCAAATTCATTCAAAATAAGCTAATTGATTCAAATGAAAGTCAAACACATTCAAACAAAGCTTTCGAATCAAATGAAAGTCAAATACATTCTACAAAGCTAATTGAATCAAATGAAAGTCAAACACATTCAAACAAAGCTATTTGAATCAAATGAAAGTCAAATACATTCTACAAAGCTAATGGAATCAATGAAAGTCAAACACATTCAAACAAAGCTTTGAATCAAATGAGAGTCAAATTAGCTAATTAAATCAAATTAAAAAATACATTCTACAAAGCTAATTGAATCAAATGAAAGTCAAATACATTCAAACAAAGCTAATTGAATCAAATGAGAGTCAAATGCATTCACACAAAGCTAATTAAATCAAATTAAAGTAAAATACATTCTACAAAGCTAATTGAATCAAATGAAAGTCAAACACATTCAAACAAAGCTAATTGAATCAAATGAGAGTCAAATGCATTCACACAAAGCTAATTAAATCAAATAAAAGTAAAATACATTCTACAAAGTAATTGAATCAAATTAAAAGTCAAACACAATTTAAACAAAGCCTTTAAATCAAATGAAAGTCAAAACACATTCAAAAAAAGCTTTTTAATTTAAATTAAAATCAAACACATTCAAACAAAGCTATATAAAAAAATGAAAAAATCATCAAAGAAATTAAATCAAAATGAAAGTCAAATCACATTCAAACAAAGCTATTTGAATCAAATGAAAGTAAAATACATTCACAAACTAATTGATCAAATGAAAGTCAAAACATTCAAACAAGCTATTTAAATCAAATGGAAAGTAAATACATTCACAAAATGACTAAAGTAAAACATTCAAACAAGATTCAAATGAAGTCAAATACATTCTACAAAGCTGATTGAATTAAATGAAAGTCAATACATTCCTACAAAGCTATTTGAATCAAATGAAAGTCAAATACGTTCTACAAAGCTAATTGTATCAAATGAAAGTCAAACACATTCAACAAAGTTATTTAAATCAAATGGAAGTGAAATGCATTCTACAAAGCTAATTGAATCAAATGAAAGTTAAACACATTCAAACAACGCTATTTTGAATCAAACGAAAGTCAAATACATTCTATCGAAGCTAATTGAATCAATGAAAGTCAACACATTCAAACAAATTAATTGAATCAAATGAAAGTCAAACACAGTTCAAACAATGCCTTTTAAATCAAATGAAAGTCAAACACATTCAAAAAAAGCTTTTTAATTAAATGAAAGTCAAACACATTCAAACAAAGGTATATAAATCAAATGAAAGTTGAAATGCATTCTACAAAGCAAATTGAATCAAAAGAAAGTCAAACACATTCAAACAAAGCTATTTGAATCAAATGAAAGTCAAATACATTCTACAAAGCCAAATTGAATCAAATGAAAGTCAAACACATTCAAACAAAGCTATTTGAATCAAATGACAGTCAAATACATTTACAAAGCTAGTTGAATCAAATGAAAGTCAAACACATTCAAAAAACTAATTGAATCAAATGAAAGTCAAACAATTCAACAAAGCTATTTTAATCAAATGAATGTCAAATACGTTCAACAAAGCTAATTGTATTAAATGAAAGTCAAACACATTCAAAAAAGCTATTTGAATCAAATGAAAGTCAAACGCATTCAAACAAAGTTATTTAAATCAAATGAAAGTGAAATGCATTCACACAAAGCTAATTAAATCAAATAAAAGTAAAATACATTCTACAAAGCTAATTGAATCAAATTAAAAGTCAAACACATTTAAAACAAAGCCTTTTAAATCAAATGAAAGTCAAACACATTCAAAAAAAGCTTTTTAATTTAAATTAAAATCAAACACATTCAAACAAAGCTATATAAATAAAATGAAAGTGAAATGCATTCTACAAAGCAAATTAAATCAAATGAAAGTCAAACACATTCAAAACAAAGCTATTTGAATCAAATGAAAGTAAAATACATTCTACAAATGCTAATTGGATCAAATGAAAAGTCAAACACATTCAAACAAAGCTATTTAAATCAAATGGAAGTCAAATACATTCTACAAAGCTGATTGAATTAAATGAAAGTCAATCACATTCCTACAAAGCTATTTGAATCAAATGAAAGTCAAATACGTTCTACAAAAGCTAATTGTATCAAATGAAAGTCAAACACATTCAAACAAAGTTATTTAAATCAAATGGAAGTGAAATGCATTCTACAAAGCTAATTGAATCAAAATGAAAGTTAAACACATTCAAACAACGCTATTTGAATAAAACGAAAGTCAAATACATTCTACGAAGCTAATTGAATCAATGAAAGTCAAACACATTCAAAACAAACTAATTGAATCAAATGAAAGTCAAACACATTCAAACAATGCCTTTTAAATCAAATGAAATCAAACACATTCAAAAAAAGCTTTTTAATTTAAATGAAAGTCAAACACATTCAAACAAAGGTATATAAATCAAATGAAAGTGAAATGCATTCTACAAAGCAAATTGAATCAAAAGAAAGTCAAACACATTCAAACAAAGCTATTTTGAATCAAATGAAAGTCAAATACATTCTACAAAGCAAATTGAATCAAAGAAAATCAAACACATTCAAACAAAGATATTTGAATCAAATGACAGTCAAAATACATTTACAAAGCTAGTTGAATCAAATGAAAGTCAAACACATTCAAACAAAGCTAATTGAATCAAATGAAAGTCAAACATATTCTAACAAAGCTATTTTAATCAAATGAATGTCAAATACGTTCAACAAAGCTAATTGTATAAATGAAAGTCAAACACATTCAAATAAAGCTATTTGAATCAAATGAAAGTCAAACGCATTCAAACAAAGTTATTTAAATCAAATGAAAGTGAAATGCATTCACACAAAGCTAATTAAATCAAATAAAAGTAAAATACATTCTACAAAGCTAATTTGAATCAAATTAAAAGTCAAACACAATTTAAACAAAGCCTTTTAAAATCAAATGAAAGTCAAACACATTCAAAAAAAGCTTTTTAATTTAAATTAAAATCAAACACATTCAAACAAAGCTATATAAATAAAATGAAAGTGAAATGCATTCTACAAAGCAAATTAAATCAAATGAAAGTCAAACACATTCAAACAAAGCTATTTGAATCAAATGAAAGTAAAAATACATTCTACAAAGCTAATTGGATCAAATGAAAGTCAAACACATTCAAACAAAGCTATTTAATCAAATGGAAGTCAAATACATTCTACAAAGCTGATTGAATTAAATGAAAAGTCAATCACATTCCTACAAAGCTATTTGAATCAAATGAAAGTCAATACGTTCTAACAAAGCTAATTGTATCAAATGAAAGTCAAACACATTCAAACAAAGTTATTTAAATCAAATGGAAGTGAAATGCATTCTACAAAGCTAATTGAATCAAATGAAAGTTAAACACATTCAAACAACGCTATTTGAATCAAAACGAAAGTCAAATACATTCTACGAAGCTAATTGAATCAATGAAAAGTCAAAACACATTCAAACAAAACTAATTGAATCAAATGAAAGTCAAACACATTCAAACAATGCCTTTTAAATCAAATGAAAAGTCAAAACACATTCAAAAAAAGCTTTTTAATTTAAATGAAAGTCAAACACATTCAAACAAAGGTATATAAATCAAATGAAAGTGAAATGCATTCTACAAAGCAAATTGAATCAAAAGAAAAGTCAAACACATTCAAACAAAGCTATTTGAATCAAATGAAAGTCAAATACATTCTACAAAGCAAATTGAATCAAATGAAAGTCAAACACATTCAAACAAAGCTATTTGAATCAAAATGACAGTCAATACATTTTACAAAGCTAGTTGAATCAAATGAAAGTCAAACACATTCAAACAAAGCTAATTGAATCAAATGAAAGTCAAAACATATTCCAACAAAGCTATTTTAATCAAATGAATGTCAAATACTGTTCAACAAAGCTAATTGTATAAATGAAAGTCAAACACATTCAAATAAAGCTATTTGAATCAAAATGAAAGTCAAACGCATTCAAACAAAGTTATTTAAATCAAATGAAAGTGAAATGCATTCACACAAAGCTAATTAAATCAAATAAAAGTAAAATACATTCTACAAAGCTAATTGAATCAAATTAAAAGTCAACACAATTAAACAAAGCCTTTTAAATCAAATGAAAGTCAAACACATTCAAAAAAAGCTTTTTAATTTAAATTAAAATCAAACACATTCAAACAAAGCTATATAAATAAAATGAAAGTGAAATGCATTCTACAAAGCAAATTAAATCAAATGAAAGTCAAACACATTCAAACAAAGCTATTTGAATCAAATGAAAGTAAAATACATTCTACAAACTAATTGGATCAAATGAAAAAGTCAAACACATTCAAACAAAGCTATTTAAATCAAATGGAAGTCAAATACATTCTACAAAGCTAATTTAATTTAAATGAAAATCAATCACATTCCTACAAAGCTATTTGAATCAAATGAAAGTCAATACGTTCTACAAAGCTAATTGTATCAAATGAAAGTCAAACACATTCAAACAAAGTTATTTAAATCAAATGGAAGTGAAATGCATTCTACAAAGCTAATTGAATCAAATGAAAGTTAAACACATTCTAACAACGCTATTTGAATCAAACGAAAGTCAAATACATTCTACGAAGCTAATTGAATCAATGAAAGTCAAACACATTCAAACAAAACTAATTGAATCAAATGAAAGTCAAACACATTCAAACAATGCCTTTTAAATCAAATGAAAGTCAAACACATTCAAAAAAAGCTTTTTAATTTAAATGAAAGTCAAACACATTCAAACAAAGGTATATAAATCAAATGAAAGTGAAATGCATTCTACAAAAACAAATTGAATCAAAAGAAAGTCAAACACATTCAAACAAAGCTATTTGAATCAAATGAAAGTCAAATACATACTACAAAGCAAATTGAATCAAATGAAAGTCAAACACATTCAAACAAAGCTATTTGAATCAAATGACAGTCAAATACATTTTACAAAGCTAGTTAAATCAAATGAAAGTCAAACACATTCAAACAAATCTAATTGAATCAAATGAAAGTCAAACATATTCCAACAAAGCTATTTTAATCAAATGAATGTCAAATATGTTCAACAAAGCTAATTGTATCAAATGAAAGTCAAACACATTCAAATAAAGCAATTTGAATCAAATGAAAGTCAAACGCATTCAAACAAAGTTATTAAATCAAATGAAAGTGAAATGCATTCACACAAAGCTAATTAAATCAAATAAAAGTAAAATACATTCTACAAAGCTAATTGAATCAAATTAAAAGTCAAACACATTTAAACAAAGCCTTTTAAATCAAATGAAAGTCAAACACATTCAAAAAAAGCTTTTTAATTTAAAATAAAATCAAACACATTCAAACAAAGCTATATAAATAAAATGAAAGTGAAATGCATTCTACAAAGCAAATTAAATCAAATGAAAGTCAAACACATTCAACAAAGCTATTTGAATCAAATGAAAGTAAAATACATTCTACAAAGCTAATTGGATCAAATGAAAGTCAAACACATTCAAACAAAGCTATTTAAATCAAATGGAAGTCAAATACATTCTGCAAAGCTGATTGAATTAAATGAAAGTCAATCACATTCCTACAAAGATATTTGAATCAAATGAAAGTCAAATACGTTCTACAAAGCTAATTGTATCAAATGAAAGTCAAACACATTCAAACAAAGTTATTTAACTCAAATGGAAGTGAAATGCATTCTACAAAGCTAATTGAATCAAATGAAAGTTAAACACATTAAAACAACGCTATTTGAATCAAATGAAAGTCAAATACATTCTACTAAGCTAATTGTATCAAATGAAAGTCAATCACATTCAAACAAAGCTATTTGAATCAAATGACTGTCAAATACATTTTACAAAGCTAGTTGAATCAAATGAAAGTCAAACACATTCAAAGCCAATTGAATCAAATGAAAGTCAAACGCATTCAAACAAAGTTATTTAAATCAAATGAAAGTCAAATGCATTCACACAAAGCTAATTAAATCAAATAAAAGTAAAATACATTCGACAAAGCTAATTGAATCAAATTAAAAGTCAAACACATTTAAACAAAGCCTTTTAAATCAAATGAAAGTCAAACACATTCAAAAAAAGCTTTTTAATTTAGATTAAAATCAAACACATTCAAACAAAGCTATATAAATCAAATGATAGTGAAATGCATTCTACAAAGCAAATTGAATCAAAAGAAAGTCAAACACATTCAAACAAAGCTATTTGAATCAAATGAAAGTCAAATACATTCTACAAAGCAAATTGAATCAAATGAAAGTCACACATTCAAACAAAGATATTTGAATCAAATGACAGTCAAATACATTTTACAAAGCTAGTTGAATCAAATGAAAGTCAAACACATTCAAACAAAGCTAATTGAATCAAATGAAAGTCAAACATATTCTAACAAAGCTATTTTAATCAAATGAATGTCAAATACGTTCAACAAAGCTAATTGTATCAAATGAAAGTCAAACACTTTCAAATAAAGCTATTTGAATCAAATGAAAGTCAAACGCATTCAAACAAAGTTATTAAATCAAATGAAAGTGAAATGCATTCACACAAAGCTAATTAAATCAAATAAAAGTAAAATACATTCTACAAAGCTAATTGAATCAAATTAAAAGTCAAACACATTTAAACAAAGCCTTTTAAATCAAATGAAAGTCAAACACATTCAAAAAAAGCTTATTAATTTAAATTAAAATCAAACACATTCAAACAAAGCTATATAAATAAAATGAAAGTGAAATGCATTCTACAAAGAAAATTAAATCAAATGAAAGTCAAACACATTCAAACAAAGCTATTTGAATCAAATGAAAGTAAAATACATTCTACAAAGCTAATTGGATCAAATGAAAGTCAAACACATTCAAAACAAAGCTATTTAAATCAAATGGAAGTCAAATACATTCTACAAAGCTGATTGAATTAAATGAAAGTCAATCACATTCCTACAAAGCTATTTGAATCAAATGAAAGTCAAATACGTTCTACAAAGCTAATTGTATCAAATGAAAGTCAAACACATTCAAACAAAGTTATTTAAATTAAATGGAAGTGAAATGCATTCTACAAAGCTAATTGAATCAAATGAAAGTTAAACACATTCTAACAACGCTATTTGAATCAAACGAAAGTGAAATACATTCTACGAAGCTAATTGAATCAATGAAAGTCAAAACATTCAAACAAAACTAATTGAATCAAATGAAAGTCAAACACATTCAAACAATGCCTTTTAAATCATTGAAAGTCAAACACATTCAAAAAAAAACTTTTTAATTTAAATGAAAGTCAAACACATTTAAACAAAGGTATATAAATCAAATGAAATTGAAATGCATTCTACAAAGCAAATTGAATCAAAAGAAAGTCAAACACATTCAAACAAAGCAATTTGAATCAAATGAAAGTCAAATACATTCTACAAAGCAAATTGAATCAAATGAAAGTCAAACACATTCAAACAAAGCAATTTGAATCAAATGACAGTCAAATACATTTTACAAAGCTAGTTGAATCAAATGAAAGTCAAACACATTCAAACAAATCTAATTGAATCAAATGAATGTCAAACATATTCCAACAAAGCTATTTTAATCAAATGAATGTCAAATACGTTCAACAAAGCTAATTGTATCAAATGAAAGTCAAACACATTCAAATAAAGCTATTTGAATCAAATGAAAGTCAAACGCATTCAAACAAAGTTATTTAAATCAAATGAAAGTGAAATGCATTCACACAAAGCTAATTAAATCAAATAAAAGTAAAATACATTCTACAAAGCTAATTGAATCAAATTAAAAGTCAAACACATTTAAACAAAGCCTTTTAAATCAAATGAAAGTCAAACACATTCAAAAAAAGCTTTTTAATTTAAATTAAAATCAAACACATTCAAAAAAGCTATATAAATAAAATGAAAGTGAAATGCATTCAACAAAGCAAATTAAATCAAATGAAAGTCAAACACATTCAAACAAAGCTATTTGAATCAAATGAAAGTAAAATACATTCTACAAAGCTAATTGGATCAAATGAAAGTCAAACACATTCAAACAAAGCTATTTAAATCAAATGGAAGTCAAATACATTCTACAAAGCTGATTGAATTAAATGAAAGTCAATCACATTCCTACAAAGCTATTTGAATCAAATGAAAGTCAAATACGTTCTACAACGCTAATTGTATCAAATGAAAGTCAAACACATTCTAACAAAGTTATTTAAATTAAATGGAAGTGAAATGCATTCTACAAAGCTAATTGAATCAAATGAAAGTTAAACACATTCTAACAACGCTATTTGAATCAAACGAAAGTGAAATACATTCTACGAAGCTAATTGAATCAATGAAAGTCAAACACATTCAAACAAACTAATTGAATCAAATGAAAGTCAAAACACATTCAAACAATGCCTTTAAATCATTGAAAGTCAAACACATTCAAAAAAAGCTTTTTAATTTAAATGAAAGTCAAACACATTCAAACAAAGGTATATAAATCAAATGAAATTGAAATGCATTCTACAAAGCAAATTGAATCAAAAGAAAGTCAAACACATTCAAACAAAGCAATTTGAATCAAATGAAAGTCAAATACATTCTACAAAGCAAATTGAATCAAATGAAAGTCAAACACATTCAAACAAAGCTATTTGAATCAAATGACAGTCAAATACATTTTACAAAGCTAGTTGAATCAAATGAAAGTCAAACACATTCAAACAAATCTAATTGAATCAAATGAAAGTCAAACATATTCCAACAAAGCTATTTTAATCAAATGAATGTCAAATACGTTCAACAAAGCTAATTGTATCAAATGAAAGTCAAACACATTCAAATAAAGCAATTTGAATCAAATGAAAGTCAAACGCATTCAAACAAAGTTATTTAAATCAAATGAAAGTGAAATGCATTCACAAAAGCTAATTAAATCCAATAAAAGTAAAATACATTCTACAAAGCTAATTGAATCAAATTAAAAGTCAAACACATTTAAACAAAGCCTTTTAAATCAAATGAAAGTCAAACACATTCAAAAAAGCTTTTTAATTTAAATTAAAATCAAACACATTCAAACAAAGCTATATAAATAAAATGAAAGTGAAATGCATTCTACAAAGCAAATTAAATCAAATGAAAGTCAAACACATTCAAACAAAGCTATTTGAATCAAATGAAAGTAAAATACATTCTACAAAGCTAATTGGATCAAATGAAAGTCAAACACATTCAAACAAAGCTATTTAAATCAAATGGAAGTCAAATACATTCTACAAAGCTGGTTGAATTATATGAAAGTCAATCACATTCCTACAAAGCTATTTGAATCAAATGAAAGTCAAATACGTTCTACAAAGCTAATTGTATCAAATGAAAGTGAAATGCATTCTACAAAGCTAATTGAATCAAATGAATGTCAAAACACATTCAAACAAAGCTATTTGAATCATATGAAAGTCAAATACATTCTACGAAGCAAATTGAATCAAATGACAGTCAAACACATTCAAACAAAGCTATTTGAATCAAATGAAAGTCAAATACATTCTACGAAGCTAATTGAATCAATGAAAGTCAAACACATCCAAACAAAGCTAATTGAATCAAATGAAAGTCAAACACATTCAAACAATGCCTTTTAAATTAAATGAAAGTCAAACACCTTTAAACAAATCTTTCGAATCAAATGAAAGTCAAATACATTCTACAAAGCTCATTTAATCAAATAAAAGTCAAATACATTCTAAAAAGCTAATTGAATCAAATGAAAGTCAAACACATTCAAACAAAGCTAATTGAATCAAATGAAAGTCAAACACTTCAAACAAATCTTTCGAAAAAATGAAAGTCAAATACATTCTACAAAGCTAATTGAATAAAATGAAAGTCAAACACATTCAACAAAGCTATTTGAATCAAATAAAAAACAAACACATTCAAACAAAGTTATTTAAATCAAATGAAAGTGAAATGCATTCTACAAAGCTAATTGAATCAAATGATAGTCAAACACATTCATACAAAGCCTTTTAAATCAAATGAATGTCAAACACATTCAAAAAAAGCTAATTGAATCAAATGAAAGTGAAATGCATTCTACAGAGCAAATTGAATCAAATGAAATTCAAACACATTCAAACAAAGCTATTTGAATCAAATGAAAGTCAAATTCATTGTACAAAGCTAATTGAATAAAATGAAAGTCAAACACATTAAAACGCTATTTGAATCAAATGAAAGTCAAATACATTCTACAAAGCTAATTGAATTAAATGAAAGTCAAACACATTCAAACAAAGCTAAATGAATCAATTAAAGTTAGACACATTCAAACCAAGCTAATTGAATCATATGAATGTCAAACACATTCAAACAAAGCTAATTGAATCAAATGAAAGTCAAACACCTTCAAACAAATCTTTCGAATCAAATGAAAGTCAAATACATTCTACAAAGCTAATTGAATAAAATGAAAGTCAAACACATTCAACAAAGCTATTTGAATCAAATAAAAAACAAACACGTTCAAACATAGTTATTTAAATCAAATGAAAGTGAAATGCATTCTACAAAGCTAATTGAATCAAATGAAAGTCAAACACATTCATACAAAGCCTTTTAAATCAAATGAATGTCAAACACATTCAAAAAAAAGCATTATAATTTAAATGAAAGTCAAACACATTCAAACAAAGCTATATAAATCAAATGAGTGAAATGCAATCTACAAAGCAAATTGAATCAAATGAAAGTCAAACACATTCAAACAAAGCTATTTGAATCAAATGAAAGTCAAATACATTCTACAAAGCTAATTGAATCAAGTGAAAGTAAAACACTTTCAAACAATGCTACTTGAAACAAATGAAAGTCAAATACATTCTAACAAAGCTAATTGAATTATTGAAAGTCAAACACATTCAAACAAGCTATTTGAATCAAATGAAAGTCAAACACATTCAAAGCTATTTGAATCAAATGAAAGTCAAATACATTCTACAAAGCTATTTGAATCAAATGAAAGTCAATACATTCTTCAAATCTATTTGAATCAAATGAGCGTCAAATACATTCAAACAAAGCAAATTAAAACTAATAAAAGTCAAAACAAAGCTAATTATTTCAATTGAAAGTCAAACACATTTAAACAAAGCTATTGGAATCAAATATAAGTCAAATACATTCTACAAAGCTAATTGAATCAAATGAAAGTCAAACACATTCAAACAAAGCCTTTTAAATCAAATGAATGTCAAACACATTAAAAAAAAAGCTTTTAATTTAAATGAAAGTCAAACACATTCAAACAAAGCTATATAAATCAAATGGAAGTGAAATGCATTCTACAAAGCAAATGAAATTCAAACACATTGAAACAAAGCTATTTGAATAAAATGAAAGTCAAATTCATTGTACAAAGCTAATTGTATAAAATGAAAGTCAAACACATTCAAACAACGCTATTTGAATCAAATGAAAGTCAAATACATTCTACAAAGCTAATTGATCAAATGAAAGTCAATCACATTCAAACAAAGCTATTTGAATCAAATGAAAGTCAAACATATTCAAACAAAGCTAATTGAATCATATGAAAGTCAAATACATTTAAACAAACCTATTTGAATCAAATGAAAGTCAAATACATTCTACAAAGCTATTTGAATCAAATGAGAGTCAAATACATTCAAACAAAGCAAATTAAATCAAATAAAAGTCAAATACATTCTACAAAGCTAATTGAATATATTGAAAATCAAACACATTTAAACAAAGCTATTGGAATCAAATAAAGGTCAAATACATTCTACAAAGCAAATTGAATCAAATGAAAGTCAAACACATTCAAACAAAGCTATTTGAATCAAATGAAAGTCAAATACATTCTATGAAGCTAATTGAATCTAGGAAAGTCAAACACATTCAAACAAAGCTTATTGAATCAAATGAAAGTCAAACACATTCAAACAATGCCTTTTAAATCAAATGAAAGTCAAACACCATCAAAAAAATCTTTCGAATCAAATGAAAGTCAAATAGATTCAAACAGCTATTTGAATCAAATGAGAGTCAAATACATTCAAACAAAGCTAATTAAATCAAATTAAAGTAAATACATTCTACAAAGCTAATTCAATCAAATGAAAGTCAAACACATTCAAACAAAGCTACTTGAATCAAATGAGAGTCAAATGCATTCACACAAAGCTAATAAAATCAAATTAAAGTAAAATACATTCTACAAAGCTAATTGAATCAAATTAAAAGTCAAACACATTTAAACAAAGCTAATTGAATAAAATGAGAGTCAAATGCATTCACACAAAGCTAATTAAATCAAATAAAAGTAAAATACATTCTACAAAGCTAATTGAATCAAATTAAAAGTCAAACACATTTAAAACAAAGCTTTTTAAATCAAATGAAAGTGAAATGCATTCTACAAAGCAATTAAAATCAAATGAAAGTCAAATACATTCAAACAAAAGCTATTTAAATCTAATGAAAGTAAAATACATTCTACAAAGATAAGTGGATCAAATGAAAGTCAAACACATTCAAACAAAGTTATTTGATTCAAATGAAAGTCAAATACATTATACAAAGCTAATTGAATTAAATAAAGTCAAACACATTCAAACAAAGCTATTTGAATCAAATGAAAGTCAAACACATTCAAACAAAGCTATTTGAATCAAATGAAAGTCAAATACATTCTACAAAGCTATTGAATCAAATGAAAGTCAATACATTCAAATATTGAATCAAATGAAGTCAAACACATTCAAACAATGCCTTTTAAATCAAATGAAAGTCAAACACATTCAAAAAAAGCGTTTTAATTTAAATGAAAGTCAAACACATTCAAACAAAGTATATAAATCAAATGAAAGTGAAAGGCATTCTACAAAGCAAATTGAATCAAAAGAAAGTCAAACACATTCAAACAAAGCTATTTGAATCAAATGAAAGTCAAATACATTCTACAAAGCAAATTGAATCAAATTACAGTCAAACAACATTCAAACAAAGCTATTTGAATCAAATGAAAGTCAAATACATTCTACGTAGCTAATTGAATCAAATGAAAGTCAAACACATTCAAACAAAGCTAATTGAATCAAATGAAAGTCAAACACATTCAAACAATGCCTTTTAAATCAAATGAAAGTCAAACACCTTCAAACAAATCTTTCGAATCAAATGAAAGTCTAATACATTCTACAAAGCTAATTGAATAAAATGAAAGTCAAACACATTCAAACAAAGCTACTTGAATCAAATAAAAAACAAACACATTCAAACAAAGTTATTTAAATCAAATGAAAGTGAAATGCATTCTACAAAGCTAATTGAATCAAATGAAAGTCAAACACATTCATACAAAGCCTTTTAAATCAAATGAATGTCAAACACATTCAAAAAAAGCTTTCTAATTTAAATGAAAGTCAAACACATTCAAACAAAGCTATAAATCAAATGAAAGTGAAATGCAATCTACAAAGCAAATTGAATCAAATGAAAGTCAAACACATTCAAACAAAGCTATTTGAATCAAATGAACGTCAAATACATTCTACAAAGCTAATTGATTCAAGTGAAAGTAAAACACTTTCAAACAATGCTACTTGAATCAAATGAAAGTCAAATACATTCAACAAAGCTAATTGAATTAAATGAAAGTCAAAACACATTCAACAAAGCTATTTGAATCAAATGAAAGTCAAATAAATTCTACAAAGCTATTTGAATCAAATGAAAGTCAAATACATTCTTCAAATCTATTTGAATCAAATGAGAGTCAAATACATTCAAACAAAGCAAATTCAAACTAATAAAAGTCAAATACATTCTACAAAGCTAATTAATTCAATTGAAAGTCAAACACATTTAAACAAAGCTATTGGAATCAAATAAAAGTCAAATAGATTCAAACAACGCTATTTGAATCAAATGAAAGTCAAATACATTCTACAAAGCTAATAGAATTAAATGAAAGTCAAACACATTCAAACAAAGCTAAATGAATCAAATAAAGTTAAACACAATCAAACAAAGCTAATTGAATCATATGAATGTCAAACATTCAAACAAAGCTATTTAATCAAATGAAAGTCAAACACATTCAATCAAAGCTATTTCAATCAAATGAAAGTCAAATACATTCTACAAAGCTAATTGATCAAATGAAAATCAATCACATTCAAACAAAGCTATTTGAATCAAATGAAAGTCAA